>NW_026894195.1:0-173383 GCF_032452875.1 Bos javanicus
AGCTGATCATGACACTGATCACTTGTGACTGATCATGCACTGATCACGTGGCTGATCATGCACTGATACCGTGACTGAGCATGGACTGATCACATGATATCATGCAGTGATCACGTGACTTAGTGGCTCTGATCATGTGACTGATCATGCGCTGATCATGTTTGTTAGCATACACTGATCGTGTGCCACTGGAGGCAATAAACAAAGAGCTGAGTAGGCACGAATCAAACAGTCAGCAGGCAATAATCATGGAACTCAGGTGTGAGGAATCATGCTGCTCAGTTGGCAATAATCAAGCAGCTGAGCAGGCAGGAATTACACAGCACAGCTGGCAATTGTCAAGCAGATGACAGGCAGGAATCGTGCAGCTCAGCTGGCAATTGTCAAGCAGATGAGCAGACAGTAATCACGCAGCTCAGCAGGCCCAGATCACGTGACTGAGCATGCACTGTTCACGTGGCTGTTCATACACTGATCACGTGATGAACATGCACTGATCACGTGGCTGATCATGCACTGATCACGCTGGCTGATCATACACTGTTCACGTGTCTGACCATGCACTGATCACGTGGCTGATCATACACTGCTCACGTAACTGATCATGCACTGATCACGTGGCTATCATGCACTGATCACGTGGCTGATCATGAAATGATCACGAGCTGACCATGTACTGGTCACGCTGATTCATGCACTGATCACGTGGCTGATCATGCACTGATCACGTGACTGATCATGCACTGATCACGTGAATGATCATGCACTGATCACGTGGCTATCATGCACTGATCACGTTGGCTGATCATGCAATGATCACGAGCTACCATGTACTGGTCAGTACTGATCATGCACTGATCACGTAACTGATCATGCACTGATCACGTGGCTGATCATGCACTGATCACGTGACTGATCATGCACTGATCACGTGACTTATCATGCACTGATCACGTGGTCATGCACTGATCACGTAGCTACTGGCGTATCATACGTGGCTGATCATGCACTGATCACGAATTGATCATGCACTGATCACGTGGCTGATCATGCACTGATCACGGACTGATCATGCACTGATCACGTGACTGATCATGCACTGATCACGTGGCTATCATGCACTGATCACATGGCTGGTCATACACTGATCACGCGGCCTGGTCATGCACAGATTACATCACTGATCATGCACTGATCTACGTCGCTGATCATGCACTGATCACGTGGCTATCATGCACTACTCACGTGGCTGATCATGGAATGATCATGTAGCTACCATGTACGGTCACGTGACTGATCATGCACCCATCAGGTGACTGATCATGCACTGATCACGTGGCTATCATGCACTGTTCACGTGGCTGATCATATACTGATCACCTGCCTGGTCATGCACAGATCACGTGACTAATCATGAACTGATCACGTAGCAGTCATGCACTGATCACCTGGCTGATCATGGACTGATCACGTGGCTATCATGCAATGATCACGTGGCTATCATGCACTGATCACGTGGCTGATCATGCACTGATACCGTGACTGAGCATGGACTGATCACATGACTATCATGTAGTGATCACGTGACTTAATGGCGCTGATCATGTGACTGATCATGCGCTGATCATGTTTGCTATCATACACTGATCATGTGCCTCTGGAGGCAATAAACAAAGAGCTGAGTAGGCACGAATCAAACAGTCAGCAGGCAATAATCATGGAACTCAGCTGTGAGGAATCATGCTGCTCAGCTGGCAATAATCAAGCAGCTGAGCAGGCAGGAATTACGCAGCACAGCTGGCAATTGTCAAGCAGATGACAGGCAGGAATCGTGCAGCTCAGCTGGCAATTGTCAAGCAGATGAGCAGACAGTAATCACGCAGCTCAGCAGGCCCAGATCACGTGACTGAGCATGCACTGTTCACGTGGCTGATCATACACTGATCACGTGATGATCATGCACTGATCACTTGGATATCATGCACTGATCACGTGGCTGATCATACACTGTTCACTTGTCTGACCATGCACTGATCGCGTGGCTGATCATACACTGCTCACGTAACTGATCATGCACTGATCACGTGGCTATCATGCACTGATCACGTGGCTGAACATGCACTGTTCACGTGGCTGATCACACACCTGTCACGTGACATATCATGCACTGATCACGTGGCACTCATGCACTGATCACGTGGCTGATCATACTCTGCTCACGTAACTCATGCACACATCACATGGCTATCATGCACTGCTCACGTGGCTCGTCATGGAATGATCACGTAGCAACCATATACTGGTAACGTGACTGATCATGCAAAGATCACGTAAATGATCATGCACTGTTCACGTGACTGATCATGTACTGATCACGTGACTGATCATGCACTGACCACGTGGCTATCATGCTCTGCTCACGTGGCTGATCATGCAACGCATCACGTAGCAACCATGTACTGGTCACGTGACTGATCATGCACTGATCACGTAGTTGATCCTGCACTGATCACGTGGCTCATCATGCACTGATCACGTGGCTGATCACACATGTATCACGTGACTGATCATGCACTGATCACGTGGCTCTCATGCACTGATCACGTGGCTGTCATGCACTGATCACGTGGATATCATGCACTGATGACGTGGCTGATCACACACGTATCACATGACTGATCATGCACTGATCACGTGGCTATCATGCACTGATCACGTGGCTATCATGCACTGTTCATGTGGCTGATCAGGCAATGATCACATAGCTACCATGTACTGGTCACGTGACTGATCATGCACTGATCACGTAATTGATCCTGCACTGATCACGTGGCTCATCATGCACTGATCACGTGGCTGATCACACATGTATCTCGTGACTGATCATGCACTGATCACGTGGCTATCATGCACTGATCACGAGACTGATCATGCACTGTTCACGTCTATATCATGCACTGATCACATGACTGCCCGTGCACTGATCACTTGGATGATCATGCACTAATCTTGTGACAGATCATGCACTGATCACGTGGCTGATCATGCACTGATCCCGTGGCTGAGCATGGACTGATCATGGAATGATCATGTAGCTACCATGTACGGTCACGTGACTGATCATACACCCATCAGGTGACTGATCATGCACTGACACGTGGCTATCATGCACTGTTCACGTGGCTGATCATATACTGATCACCTGCCTGGTCATGCACAGATCACGTGACTAATCATGAACTGATCACGTAGCAGTCATTCACTGATCACCTGGCTGATCATGGACTGATCACGTGGCTATCATGCAATGATCACGTGGCTATCATGCACTGATCACGTGGCTGATCATGCACTGATACCGTGACTGAGCATGGACTGATCACATGACTATCATGTAGTGATCACGTGACTTAATGGCGCTGATCATGTGACTGATCATGCGCTGATCATGTTTGCTATCATACACTGATCATGTGCCTCTGGAGGCAATAAACAAAGAGCTGAGTAGGCACGAATCAAACAGTCAGCAGGCAATAATCATGGAACTCAGGTGTGAGGAATCATGCTGCTCAGCTGGCAATAATCAAGCAGCTGAGCAGGCAGGAATTACGCAGCACAGCTGGCAATTGTCAAGCAGATGACAGGCAGGAATCGTGCAGCTCAGCTGGCAATTGTCAAGCAGATGAGCAGACAGTAATCACGCAGCTCAGCAGGCCCAGATCACGTGACTGAGCATGCACTGTTCACGTGGCTGATCATACACTGATCACGTGATGATCATGCACTGATCACTTGGATATCATGCACTGATCACGTGGCTGATCATACACTGTTCACTTGTCTGACCATGCACTGATCGCGTGGCTGATCATACACTGCTCACGTAACTGATCATGCACTGATCACGTGGCTATCATGCACTGATCACGTGGCTGAACATGCACTGTTCACGTGGCTGATCACACACCTGTCACGTGACATATCATGCACTGATCACGTGGCACTCATGCACTGATCACGTGGCTGATCATACTCTGCTCACGTAACTCATGCACACATCACGTGGCTATCATGCACTGCTCACGTGGCTCGTCATGGAATGATCACGTAGCAACCATATACTGGTAACGTGACTGATCATGCAAAGATCACGTAAATGATCATGCACTGTTCACGTGACTGATCATGTACTGATCACGTGACTGATCATGCACTGACCACGTGGCTATCATGCTCTGCTCACGTGGCTGATCATGCAACGATCACGAGGCAACCATGTACTGGTCACGTGACTGATCATGCACTGATCACGTAGTTGATCCTGCACTGATCACGTGGCTCATCATGCACTGATCACGTGGCTGATCACACATGTATCACGTGACTGATCATGCACTGATCACGCTGGCTCTCATGCACTGATCACGTGGCTGTCATGCACTGATCACGTGGATATCATGCACTGATCACGTGGCTGATCACACACGTATCACATGACTGATCATGCACTGATCACGTGGCTATCATGCACTGATCACGTGGCTATCATGCACTGTTCATGTGGCTGATCAGGCAATGATCACATAGCTACCATGTACTGGTCACGTGACTGATCATGCACTGATCACGTAATTGATCCTGCACTGATCACGTGGCTCATCATGCACTGATCACGTGGCTGATCACACATGTATCTCGTGACTGATCATGCACTGATCACGTGGCTCTCATGCACTGATCACGAGACTGATCATGCACTGTTCACGTCTATATCATGCACTGATCACATGACTGCCCGTGCACTGATCACGTGGATGATCATACACTAATCTTGTGACAGATCATGCACTGATCACGTGGCTCTCATGCACTGATCACGTGGCTGTCATGCACTGATCATGTGGCTGATCAGGCAATGATCACGTAGCTACCATGTACTGGTCACGTGACTGATCATGCACTGATCACGTAATTGATCATGCACTGATCATGTGGCTGACCATGCACTGATCACGTGACTGATCATACACTGATCACATAACTGATCATGCACTGATCACGTGACAGATCATGCACTGATCACGTGGCTCTCATGCACTGATCACTTGGCTGGACATACACTGATCATGTGCCTGGTCATGCACTGATCACGTGGCTGATCATGCACTGATCACGTGACTGATCATGCACTGATCTCGTGTCTGATCATGCACTGATCACATGGCAATCATGCACTGCTCACATGGCTGATCATGCCAGTGATCACGCACCTACCATGTTGGTCACATGACTGATCATGCACTGATCACGTGACTGATCATGCAGTGATCACGTGGCTATCATGAACTACTCACGTGGCTGATCATGCAATGATCATGCAGCTAACCATGTACACGGTCACGTGAATGATCATACACACATCAGGTGACTGATCATGCACTGATCACGTGGCTATCATGCACTACTCCCGTGGCTGATCATGGAATGATCATGTAGCTACCATGTACCGGTCACCGTGACTGATCATACACCCATCAGGTGACTGATCATGCACTGATCATGTGGCTGATCATGCACTGATCACCTGCCTGGTCATGCACAGATCACGGACTAATCATGAACTGATCACGTGAGCAGTCATTCACTGATCACCTGGCTGATCATGGACTGATCACGTGGCTATCATGCAATGATCACGTGGCTATCATGCACTGATCACGTGGCTGATCATGCACTGATGACATAACTGATCATGCACTGATCATGTGGCTGATCATGCACTGATCACTTGACTGATCATGCACTGATCACGTGACTTATCATGTACTGATCACATGGCTGGTCATGCACTGATCACGAGCTACCATGTACTGGTCACGTGAGTGGATCATGCACTGACCACGAATTGATCATGCACTGATCATGCGTGGCTGATCATGCACTGATCACGTGGCTGATCATGCACTGATCACGTGACTGATCATGCACTGATCACGTGGCTATCATGCACTGATCACATGGCTGGTCATACACTGATCACGTGCCTGGTCATGCACAGATTACATCACTGATCATGCACTGATCACGTGACTGATCATGCACTGATCACGTGCCTATCATGCACTACTCACGTGGCTGATCATGGAATGATCATGTAGCTACCATGTACCGGTCACGTGACTGATCATACACCCATCAGGTGACTGATCATGCACTGACACGTGGCTATCATGCACTGTTCACGTGATCATATACTGATCACCTGCCTGGTCATGCACAGATCACGTGACTAATCATGAACTGATCACGTAGCAGTCATTCACTGATCACCTGGCTGATCATGGACTGATCACGTGGCTATCATGCAACGATCACGTGGCTATCATGCACTGATCACGTGGCTGATCATGCACTGATACCGTGACTGAGCATGGACTGATCACATGACTATCATGTAGTGATCACGTGACTTAATGGCGCTGATCATGTGACTGATCATGCGCTGATCATGTTTGCTATCATATACTGATCATGTGCCTCTGGAGGCAATAAACAAAGAGCTGAGTAGGCACGAATCAAACAGTCAGCAGGCAATAATCATGGAACACAGGTGTGAGGAATCATGCTGCTCAGCTGGCAATAATCAAGCAGCTGAGCAGGCAGGAATTACGCAGCACAGCTGGCAATTGTCAAGCAGATGACAGGCAGGAATCGTGCAGCTCAGCTGGCAATTGTCAAGCAGATGAGCAGACAGTAATCACGCAGCTCAGCAGGCCCAGATCACGTGACTGAGCATGCACTGTTCACGTGGCTGATCATACACTGATCACGTGATGATCATGCACTGATCACTTGGATATCATGCACTGATCACGTGGCTGATCATACACTGTTCACTTGTCTGACCATGCACTGATCGCGTGGCTGATCATACACTGCTCACGTAACTGATCATGCACTGATCACGTGGCTATCATGCACTGATCACGTGGCTGAACATGCACTGTTCACGTGGCTGATCACACACCTGTCACGTGACATATCATGCACTGATCACGTGGCACTCATGCACTGATCACGTGGCTGATCATACTCTGCTCACGTAACTCATGCACACATCACATGGCTATCATGCACTGCTCACGTGGCTCGTCATGGAATGATCACGTAGCAACCATATACTGGTAACGTGACTGATCATGCAAAGATCACGTAAATGATCATGCACTGTTCACGTGACTGATCATGTACTGATCACGTGACTGATCATGCACTGACCACGTGGCTATCATGCTCTGCTCACGTGGCTGATCATGCAACGATCACGTAGCAACCATGTACTGGTCACGTGACTGATCATGCACTGATCACGTAATTGATCCTGCACTGATCACGTGGCTCATCATGCACTGATCACGTGGCTGATCACACATGTATCACGTGACTGATCATGCACTGATCACGTGGCTCTCATGCACTGATCACGTGGCTGTCATGCACTGATCACGTGGATATCATGCACTGATCACGTGGCTGATCACACACGTATCACATGACTGATCATGCACTGATCACGTGGCTATCATGCACTGATCACGTGGCTATCATGCACTGTTCATGTGGCTGATCAGGCAATGATCACATAGCTACCATGTACTGATCACGTGGCTGATCATACACTGATCACGTAAATGATCCTGCACTGATCACGTGGCTCATCATGCACTGATCACGTGGCTGATCACACATGTATCTCGTGACTGATCATGCACTGATCACGTGGCTCTCATGCACTGATCACGAGACTGATCATGCACTGTTCACGTCTATATCATGCACTGATCACATGACTGCCCGTGCACTGATCACGTGGATGATCATACACTAATCTTGTGACAGATCATGCACTGATCACGTGGCTCCTCATGCACTGATCACGTGGCTGTCATGCACTGATCATGTGGCTGATCAGGCAATGATCACGTAGCTACCATGTACTGGTCACGTGACTGATCATGCACTGATCACGTAATTGATCATGCACTGATCATGTGGCTGACCATGCACTGATCACGTGACTGATCATACACTGATCACATAACTGATCATGCACTGATCACGTGACAGATCATGCACTGATCACGTGGCTCTCATGCACTGATCACTTGGCTGGACATACACTGATCATGTGCCTGGTCATGCACTGATCACGTGGCTGATCATGCACTGATCACGTGACTGATCATGCACTGATCTCGTGTCTGATCATGCACTGATCACATGGCAATCATGCACTGCTCACATGGCTGATCATGCCATGATCACGCACCTACCATGTACTGGTCACATGACTGATCATGCACTGATCACGTGACTGATCATGCAGTGATCACGTGGCTATCATGAACTACTCACGTGGCTGATCATGCAATGATCATGTAGCTACCATGTACAGGTCACGTGACTGATCATACACACATCAGGTGACTGATCATGCACTGATCACGTGGCTATCATGCACTACTCCCGTGGCTGATCATGGAATGATCATGTAGCTACCATGTACCGGTCACGTGACTGATCATACACGCATCAGGTGACTGATCATGCACTGATCATGTGGCTGATCATATACTGATCACCTGCCTGGTCATGCACAGATCACGTGACTAATCATGAACTGATCACGTAGCAGTCATTCACTGATCACCTGGCTGATCATGGACTGATCACGTGGCTATCATGCAATGATCACGTGGCTATCATGCACTGATCACGTGGCTGATCATGCACTGATACCGTGACTGAGCATGGACTGATCACATGACTATCATGTAGTAATCACGTGACTTAATGGCGCTGATCATGTGACTGATCATGCCCTGATCATGTTTGCTATCATACACTGATCATGTTCCTCTGGAGGCAATAAACAAAGAGCTGAGTAGGCACGAATCAAACAGTCAGCAGGCAATAATCATGGAACTCAGGTGTGAGGAATCATGCTGCTCAGCTGGCAATAATCAAGCAGCTGAACAGGCAGGAATTACCCAGCACAGCTGGCAATTGTCAAGCAGATGACAGGCAGGAATCGTGCAGCTCAGCTGGCAATTGTCTAGCAGATGAGCAGACAGTAATCATGCAGCTCAGCAGGCCCAGATCACGTGACTGAGCATGCACTGTTCACGTGGCTGATCATACACTGATCACGTGATGATCATGCACTGATCACTTGGATATCATGCACTGATCACGTGGCTGATCATACACTGTTGACGTGTCTGACCATGCACTGATCACGTGGCTGATCATACACAGCTCACGTAACTGATCATGCACTAATCACGTTGATCATGCACTGATCACGTGGCTGATCATGCACTGATCACGTGGCTATCATGCACTGCTCACGTGGCTAATCATGCACTGCTCACGTGGCTAATCATGCACTAATCACGTGACTGACCATGCACTGATCACGTGACTGAGCATGCACTGATCACGTAATTGATCATGCACTGATCATTTGGCTGATCATGCACTGATCACGTGACTGATCATGCACTGATAACGTGGCTATCATGCACTGCTCACGTGGCTGTTCATGCAATGATCACGTAGCTACCATGTACTGGTCACGTGAGTGATCATGCACTGATCACGTAATTGATCATGCACTGATCAGTTGACTTATCATGCACTTTTCACGTGAGTGATCATGCACTGATCACGTGACTGATCATGCACTGATCTCGTGGCTATCATGCACGGCTCATGTGGCTGATCATGCACTGATCACGTGGCTATCATGCACTGATCACATGGCTGGTCATACACTGATCACGTGACTGATCATGCACTGATCACGTGACTGATCATGCACTGATCACGTGGCTATCATGCACTGATCACATGGCTGGTCATACACTTGTCACGTGCCTGGTCATGCACAGATTACATGACTGATCATGCACTGATCACGTGGCTATCATGCACTACTCACGTGGCTGATTATGCAATGATCATGTAGCTACCATGTACCGGTTAGGTGACTGATCATACACCCATCAGGTGACGGATCATGCACTGATCACGTGGCTGATCATACACTGATAACCTGCCTGGTCATGCACAGATCACCTGACAAATCATGAACTGATCACATAGCTATCATGAACTGATCACCTTGCTGATCATGCCCTGATCACGTGGCTGATCATGCACTGATACCGTGACTCAGCATGGACTGATCACATGACTATCATGTAGTGATCACGTGACTTAGTGGCTCTGATCATGTGACTGATCATGCGCTGATCATGTTTGCTAGCATACACTGATCGTGTGCCACTGGAGGCAATAAACAAAGAGCTGAGTAGGCACGAATCAAACAGTCAGCAGGCAATAATCATGGAACTCAGGTGTGAGGAATCATGCTGCTCAGTTGGCAATAATCAAGCAGCTGAGCAGGCAGGAATTACGCAGCACAGCTGGCAATTGTCAAGCAGATGACAGGCAGGAATCGTGAAGCTCAGCTGGCAATTGTCAAGCAGATGAGCAGACAGTAATCACGCAGCTCAGCAGGCCCAGATCACGTGACTTCGCATGCACTATTCACGTGTCTGTTCATACACTGATCACGTGATGAACATGCACTGATCACGTGACTGACCATGCACTGATCACGTGGCTGATCATACACTGTTCACGTGTCTGACCATGCACTGATCACGTGGCTGATCATACACTGCTCAGGTAACTGATCATGCACTGATCACGTGGCTATCATGCACTGATCACGTGGCTGATCATGAAATGATCACGGCTACCATGTACTGGTCACGTGACTGATAATGCACTGATCATGTGGCTGATCATGCACTGATCACGTGACTGATCATGCACTGATCACGTGAATGATCATGCACTGATAACGTGGCTATCATGCACTGATCACTTGGCTGGTCATACACTGATCACGCAGCTACCATGTACTGGTCACGTGACTGATCATGCACTGATGACATAACTGATCATGCACTGATCATGTGGCTGATCATGCACTGATCACTTGACTGATCATGCACTGATCACGTGACTTATCATGTACTGATCACATGGCTGGTCATACACTGATCACGCAGCTACCATGTACTGGTCACGTGAGTGTGATCATGCACTGACCAGTGAATTGATCATGCACTGATCATGTGGCTGATCATGCACTGATCACGTGACTGATCATGCACTGATCACGTGACTGATCATGCACTGATCACGTGGCTATCATGCACTACTCACGTGGCTGATCATGGAATGATCATGTAGCTACCATGTACCGGTCACGTGACTGATCATACACCCATCAGGTGACTGATCATGCACTGACACGTGGCTATCATGCACTGTTCACGTGGCTGATCATATACTGATCACCTGCCTGGTCATGCACAGATCACGTGACTAATCATGAACTGATCACGTAGCATCATTCACTGATCACCTGGCTGATCATGGACTGATCACGTGGCTATCATGCAATGATCACGTGGCTATCATGCACTGATCACGTGGCTGATCATGCACTGATACCGTGACTGAGCATGGACTGATCACATGACTATCATGTAGTGATCACGTGACTTAATGGCGCTGATCATGTGACTGATCATGCGCTGATCATGTTTGCTATCATATACTGATCATGTGCCTCTGGAGGCAATAAAAAAGAGCTGAGTAGGCACGAATCAAACAGTCAGCAGGCAATAATCATGGAACACAGGTGTGAGGAATCATGCTGCTCAGCTGGCAATAATCAAGCAGCTGAGCAGGCAGGAATTATGCAGCACAGCTGGCAATTGTCAAGCAGATGACAGGCAGGAATCGTGCAGCTCAGCTGGCAATTGTCAAGCAGATGAGCAGACAGTAATCACGCAGCTCAGCAGGCCCAGATCACGTGACTGAGCATGCACTGTTCACGTGGCTGATCATACACTGATCACGTGATGATCATGCACTGATCACTTGGATATCATGCACTGATCACGTGGCTGATCATACACTGTTCACTTGTCTGACCATGCACTGATCGCGTGGCTGATCATACACTGCTCACGTAACTGATCATGCACTGATCACGTGGCTATCATGCACTGATCACGTGGCTGAACATGCACTGTTCACGTGGCTGATCACACACCTGTCACGTGACATATCATGCACTGATCACGTGGCACTCATGCACTGATCACGTGGCTGATCATACTCTGCTCACGTAACTCATGCACACATCACATGGCTATCATGCACTGCTCACGTGGCTCGTCATGAATGATCACGTAGCAACCATATACTGGTAACGTGACTGATCATGCAAAGATCACGAAATGATCATGCACTGTTCACGTGACTGATCATGTACTGATCACGTGACTGATCATGCACTGACCACGTGGCTATCATGCTCTGCTCACGTGGCTGATCATGCAACGATCACGTAGCAACCATGTACTGGTCACGTGATGATCATGCACTGATCACGTAATTGATCCTGCACTGATCACGTGGCTCATCATGCACTGATCACGTGGCTGATCACACATGTATCACGTGACTGATCATGCACTGATCACGTGGCTCTCATGCACTGATCACGTGGCTGTCATGCACTGATCACGTGGATATCATGCACTGATGACGTGGCTGATCACACACGTATCACATGACTGATCATGCACTGATCACGTGGCTATCATGCACTGATCACGTGGCTATCATGCACTGTTCATGGCTGATCAGGCAATGATCACATAGCTACCATGTACTGGTCACGTGACTGATCATGCACTGATCACGTGAATTGATCCTGCACTGATCACGTGGCTCATCATGCACTGATCACGTGGCTGATCACACATGTATCTCGTGACTGATCATGCACTGATCACTTGGCTCTCATGCACTGATCACGAGACTGATCATGCACTGTTCACGCTATATCATGCACTGATCACATGACTGCCCGTGCACTGATCACGTGGATGATCATACACTAATCTTGTGACAGATCATGCACTGATCACGTGGCTTCTCATGCACTGATCACGTGGCTGTCATGCACTGATCATGTGGCTGATCAGGCAATCACGTGAGCTACCATGTACTGGTCACGTGACTGATCATGCACTGATCACGTAATTGATCATGCACTGATCATGGCTGACCATGCACTGATCACGTGACTGATCATACACTGATCACATAACTGACCATGCACTGATCACGTGACAGATCATGCACTGATCACGTGGCTCTCATGCACTGATCACTTGGCTGGACATACACTGATCATGTGCCTGGTCATGCACTGATCACGTGGCTGATCATGCACTGATCACGTGACTGATCATGCACTGATCTCGTGTCTGATCATGCACTGATCACATGTGGCAATCATGCACTGCTCACATGGCTGATCATGCCATGATCACGACCTACCATGTACTGGTCACGACTGATCATGCACTAATCACGTGACTGATCATGCAGTGATCACGTGGCTATCATGAACTACTCACGGCTGATCATGCAATGATCATGTAGCTACCATGTACGGTCACGTGAATGATCATACACATCAGGTGACTGATCATGCACTGATCACGTGGCTATCATGCACTACTCCCGTGGCTGATCATGGAATGATCATGTAGCTACCATGTACCGGTCACGTGACTGATCATACACCCATCAGTGACTGATCATGCACTGATCATGTGGCTGATCATATACTGATCACCTGCCTGGTCATGCACAGATCACGTGACTAATCATGAACTGATCACGTGCAGTCATTCACTGATCACCTGGCTGATCATGGACTGATCACGTGCTATCATGCAATGATCACGTGGCTATCATGCACTGATCACGTGGCTGATCATGCACTGATACCGTGACTGAGCATGGACTGATCACATGACTATCATGTAGTGATCACTTGACTTAATGGCTCTGATCATGTGACTGATCATGCCCTGATCATGTTTGCTATCATACACTGATCGTGTGCCTCTGGAGGCAATAAACAAAGAGCTGAGTAGACACGAATCAAACAGTCAGCAGGCAATAATCATGGAACTCAGGTGTGAGGAATCATGCTGCTCAGCTGGCAACAATCAAGCAGCTGAGCAGGCAGGAATTACGCAGAACAGCTAGCAATTGTCAAGCAGATGACAGGCAGGAATCATACAGCCCAGCTGGCAATTGTCAAGCAGATGAGCAGACAGTAATCACGCAGCTCAGTAGGCCCTGATCACGTGACTGAGCATGCACTGTTCACCTGGCTGATCATACACTGATCACGTGATTGATCGTGCACTGATCACTTGGATATCATGTACTGATCACGTGGGTGATCATACACTGTTGACGTGTCTGACCATGCACTGACCACGGGGCTGATCATACACTGCTCACGTAACTGATCATGCACTAATCACGTGATTGATCATGCACTGATCTCGTGGCTGATCATGCACTGATCACGTGGCTATCATGCACTGATAACGTGGCTGATCATGCACCGCTCACGTGGCTGTTCATGCACTGCTCACGTGGCTGTTCATGCACGATCACGTAGCTACCATGTACTGGTCACGTGAGTGATCATGCACTGATCACGAATTGATCATGCACTGATCATTTGGCTGTTCATGCACTGATCACGTGACTGACCATGCACTGATCACGTGACTGATCATGCACTGATCACGTAATTGATCATGCACTGATTATTTGGCTGATCATGCACTGATCACGTGACTGATCATGCACTGATCACGTGACTGATCATGCACTGATCACGGGGCTATCATGCACTGCTCACGTGGCTGTTCATGCAATGATCATGTAGCTACCATGTACTGGTCACGTGAGTGATGATGCACTGATCACGTAATTGATCATTCACTGATCAGTTGACTTATCATGCACTGTTCACGTGAGTGATCATGCACTGATCACCTGACTGATCATGCACTGATCTCGTGGCTATCATGCACGGCTCATGTGGCTGATCATGCACTGATCACGTGGTTATCATGCACTGATCACATGGCTGGTCATACACTGATCACGTGACTGATCATGCACTGATCACGTGACTGATCATGCACTGATCACGTGGCTTATCATGCACTGATCACATGGCTGGTCATACACTGATCACGTGGCTGATCATAGACTGATCACCTGCCTGGCTCATGCACAGATCACGTGACAAATCATGAACTGATCACATAGCTATCATGAACTGATAACCTTGCTGATCATGCCCTGATCACGTGGCTGATCATGCACTGATACCGTGACTCAGCATGGACTGATCACATGACTATCATGTAGTGATCACTTGACTTAATGGCTCTGATCATGTGACTGATCATGCGCTGATCATGTTTGCTATCATACACTGATCGTGTGCCTCTGGAGGCAATAAACAAAGAGCTGAGTAGGCATGAATCAAACAGTCAGCAGGCAATAATCATGGAACTCAGGTGTGAGGAATCATGCTGCTCAGCTGGCAATAATCAAGCAGCTGAGCAGGCAGGAATTACGCAGAACAGCTGGCAATTGTCAAGCAGATGACAGGCAGGAATCGTGCAGCTCAGCTGGCAATTGTGAAGCAGATGAGCAGACAGTAATCACGCAGCTCAGCAGGCCCAGATCACGTGACTTCGCATGCACTATTCACGTGTCTGATCATACACTGATCACGTGATGATCATGCACTGATCACGTGACTGATCATGCACTGATCACGTGGCTGATCATACACTGTTCACGTGTCTGACATGCACTGATCACGTGGCTGATCATACTGCTCACGTAACTGATCATGCACTGACCACGTGGCT
Organism: Bos javanicus; assembly: GCF_032452875.1. Lineage (NCBI taxonomy): Eukaryota > Metazoa > Chordata > Mammalia > Artiodactyla > Bovidae > Bos > Bos javanicus. The sequence continues at coordinate 15,918 of NW_026894195.1, forward strand.
ATCATGCACTGATCACGTGGCTGATCATGAAATGATCACGCAGCTATCATGCACTGGTCACGTGACTGATAATGCACTGATCATGTGGCTGACTATGCACTGATCACGTGGCTGATCATGCACTGATCACGTGACTGATCATGCACTGATCACGTGGCTATCATGTACTGATCACGTGGCTGATCATGCACTGATCACGCAGCTACATGTACTGGCCACGTGACTGATCATGCACTGATCACAACTGATCATGCACTGATCACGTGGATGATCATGCACTGATCACGTGATTGATCATGCACTGAACACGTGACTGATCATGCACTGATCACGTGGATATCATGCACTGCTCACGTGGCTGATCATGCAATGATCATGTAGCTACCATGTACAGGTCACGTGAATGATCATACACCCATCAGGTGACTGATCATGCACTGATCACGTGGCTATCATGCACTGATCACGTGGCTGATCATGCACTGATCACGTCTATAATATGCACTGATCACATGACTGCCCATGCACTGATCACGTGGATGATCATACACTAATCACGTGACAGATCATGCACTGATCACGTGGCTGATCATGCACCGATACCGTGACTGAGCATGGACTGATCACTTGACTATCATGTAGTGATCACGTGGCTTAATGGCGCTGATCATGTGACTGATCATGCACTGCTCATGTTTGCTATCATACACTGATCATGTGCCTCTGGAGGCAATAAACAAGAGCTGAGTAGGCACGAATCATACAGTGGGCAGGCAATAATCATGGAACTCAGGTGTGAGGAATCATGCTGCTCAGCTGGCAATAATCAAGCAGCTGAGCAGGCAGGAATTACGCAGCACAGCTGGCAATTGTCAAGCAGATGACAGGCAGGAATCGTGCAGCTCAGCTGGCAATTGTCAAGCAGATGAGCAGACAGTAATCACGCAGCTCAGCAGGCCCTGACCACGTGATTGAGCATGCACTGTTCACGTGGTTTATCATACACTTATCACGTGATTGATCATGCAGTGATCACTTGGATATCATGCAATGATCACGCGGCTGATCATACACTGTTCACGTGTTCGACCATGCACTGATCACGTGGCTGATCATACACTGCTCACGTAATTGATCATGCACTGATCACGTGGCTATTATGCACTAATCACGTGGTTGAACATGCACTGTTCACGTGGCTGATCACACATCTGTCACGTGACATATCATGCACTGATCCCGTGGCACTCATGCACTGATCACGGGGCTTATCATACTCTGCTCACGTAACTCATCATGCACATCACGCGGCTATCATGCACTGCTCACGTGGTTCGTGGAATGATCACGTAGCTACCATGTACTGGTCAAGGGACTGATCATGCACAGATCACGTAAATGATCATGCACTGTTCACGTGACTGATCATGTACTGATCATATGATTGATAATGCACTGATCACGTGGCTATCATGCTCTACTCACGTGGCTGATCATGCACCGATCACGTAGCAACCATGTACTGGTCTCCTGACTGATCATGCACTGATCACGTAATTGATCCTGCACTGATCACGTGGCTCATCACGCACTGATCACGTGGCTGATCACACACTATCACGTGACTGATCATGCACTGATCACGTGGCTGATCATGCACTGATCACGTGGCTATCCTGCACTGATCACGTGGATATCATGCACTGATCACGTGGCTGATCATACACGATCACGTGACTGATGATGCACTGATCACGTGGCTATCGCGCACAGATCACGTGGCTTATCATGCAATGATCACGTAGCTACCATGTACTGGTCACGTGACTGATCATGCACTGATCACGTGGCTGATCATGCACTGATCACGTGACTGATCATGCACTGATCACGTGGCTGATCATGCACTGATCACGTGGCTATCATGCACTGCTCAGGTGGCTGATCATGCACTGATCACGCAGCTACCATGCACTGGTCACATGACTGATCATGCACTGATCACGTAACTGATCATGCACTGATCACCTGGCTTATCATGCACTGATCATGTGATTCATCATGTGCTGATCATGTTTGCTGTCATACACTGATCATGTGCCTCTGGAGGCAATGAACAAAGAGCTGAGTAGGCAGGAATCAGTAGGCAATAATCATGGAACTCAGCTCTGAGAATCATGCTGCTCAGCTGGCAACAATCAAGCAGATGAGCAGGCAGGAATTATGCAGCACAGGTGGCAATTGTCAAGCAGATGACAGGCAGGAATCGTACAGCTCAGCTGGCAATTGTCAAGCAGATGAGCAGACAGTAATCACGCAGCCCAGCAGGCCCTGATCACGTGACTGAGCATGCACTGTTCACGCGGCTGATCACACACCTATCACGTGAATGATCATGCACTGATCACGTGGCTCTCATGCACTGATCACGCGATTGATCATGCACTGATCACGTAACTGTATGCACTGCTCACGTGGCTGATCATGCACTGATCACGTGGCTGATCATGCACTGATCACGTGACTGATCATGCACTGATCACGAGGTATCTTGTACCGGTGGCTGATCATACACTGATCACGGGACTGATCATGCACTGATCACGGCGCTATCATGCATTGACTACATGACTGACATGCCCTGATCACGTGCTGATCATGCACTGATCACGTGACTGACCATGCACTGATCACGTGACTGATCATGCACTGATCACGTGGCTACCATGCACTGACCACGTGGCTGATCATACACTGATAATGTGACTGATCATGCACTGATCATGTGACTGATCATGCACTGCTCACGTGGCTGATCATGCAATGATCACGTAGCTTCCATATACTGGTCATGTGACTGATTATGCACAGATCACGTAAATGATCATGCACTGATCACGTGACTGATCATGTACTAATCACGTGACTGATCATGCACTGATCACGTGGCTATCATGCAGTGATCACGTGGCTGATCATGCACTGATCACGTAGCAACCATGTACTGGTCACGTGACTGATCATGCACTGATCATGTAATTGATCAGCACTAATCACGTTCATCATGCACTGATCACGTGACTGTTCACGCACTGATCACGTGACTGATCATGCACTGATCACGTGCTATAATGCACTGATCACGTGGCATGATCATGACTGATCACGTGTCTGACCATGCACTGATCACGTGGCTGATCATGCACTGATCACGTAACTGATCATGCACTGATCACGTGGCTATCATGCACTGATCACGTGGCTGATCATGCACTGATCATGTGGCTGATCACACACCTGTCACGCGACATATCATGCACTGATCACCTGGCACTCATGCACCGATCACGTGGCTGATCATACTCTGCTCACGAACTCATGCACACATCACGTGGCTATCATGCACCGCTCACGTGGCTCGTCATGGAATGATCACGTAGCTACCATATACTGGTAACGTGACTGATCATGCAAAGATCACGTAATGATCATGCAACGCCCACGTGATTGATCATGCACTGATCACGTGACTGATCTGCACCGACCACGTCGCTATCATGTTCTGCCCACGTGGTTGATCATGCAATGATCACGTAGTAACCATGTACTGGTCACGTGATTGATCATGCACTGACCACGTAATTGATCCTGCACTGATCACGTGGCTGATCATGCACTGATCACGTGGCTGATCACACATGATCACTTGATTGATCATGCACTGATCACGTGGCTTTCATGCACTGATCACGCGACTGTCGCGCACTGATCACGTGGATATCATGCACTGATCACGTGGCTGATCATACACGATCACGTGACTGATCATGCACTGATCACGTGGCTATCATGCACCGATCACGTGGCTATCATGCACTGATCACGTGGCTGATCATGCAATGATCACATAGCTATCATGTACTGATCACGTGACTGATCATGCACTGATCACGTAATTGATCATGCACTGATCACGTGGCATCATGCACTGATCACGTGGCTGATCACACATGTATCACGTGACTGATCATGCACTGATCACGTGGCTATCATGCACTGATCACGAGACTGATCATGCACTGTTCACGCCTATATCATGCACCGATCACATGACTGCATGCACTGATCACGTGGATGATCATACACTAATCTGTGACAGATCATGCACTGATCACGTGGCTGATCATGCACTGATACCGTGACTGAGCATGGACTGATCACATGACTATCATGTAGTGATCACGGACTTAATGGCGCTGATCATGTGACTGATCATGCGCTGATCATGTTTGCTATCATACACTGATCATGTGCCTCTGGAGGCTATAAACAAAGAGCTGAGTAGGCACGAATCAAACAGTCAGCAGGCAATAATCATGGAACTCAGGTGTGAGGAATCATGCTGCTCAGCTGGCAATAATCAAGCAGCTGAACAGGCAGGAATTACGCAGCACAGCTGGCAATTGTCAAGCAGATGACAGGCAGGAATCGTGCAGCTCAGCTGGCAATTGTCAAGCAGATGAGCAGACAGTAATCACGCAGCTCAGCAGGCCCAGATCACGTGACTGAGCATGCACTGTTCACGTGGCTGATCATACACTGATCACGTGATGATCATGCACTGATCACTTGGATATCATGCACTGATCACGTGGCTGATCATACACTGTTGACGTGTCTGATCATGCACTGATCACGTGGCTGATCATACACTGCTCACGAACTGATCATGCACTAATCACGTGAATGATCATGCACCGATCACGTGGCTGATCATGCACTGATCACGTGGCTATCATGTACCGCTCACGTGGCTGATCATGCACTGCTCACGTGGCTAATCATGCACTGATCACGTGACTGATCATGCACTGATCACGTGACTGAGCATGCACTGATCACGTAATTGATCATGCACTGATCACGTGGCTGATCATGCACTGATCACGTGACTGATCATGCACCGATAACGTGGCTATCACGCACTGCTCACGTGGCTGTTCATGCAATGATCACGGATTACCATGTACTGGTCACGTGACTGATCATGCACTGATCACGTAATTGATCATGCACTGATCAGTGACTGATCATGCACTGTTCACGCGACTGATCATGCACTGACCACGTGACTGATCATGCACTGATCTCGCGTCTATCATGCACTGATCACGTGGCTGATCATGCACTGATCACGTGGCTATCATGCACTGATCACGTGGCTGGTCATACACTGATCACGTGACTGATCATGCACTGATCACGTGACTGATCATGCACTGATCACGTGGCTATCATGCACTACTCACGTGGCTGATTATGCAATGATCATGTAGCTACCATGTACCGGTTAGGTGACTGATCATACACCCATCAGGTGACTGATCATGCACTGATCACGTGGCTGATCATACACTGATAACCTGCCTGGTCATGCACAGATCACCTGACAAATCATGAACTGATCACATAGCTATCATGAACTGATCACCTTGCTGATCATGCCCTGATCACGTGGCTGATCATGCACTGATACCGTGACTCAGCATGGACTGACCACATGACTATCATGTAGTGATCATGTGACTTAGTGGCTCTGATCATGTGACTGATCATGCGCTGATCATGTTTGCTATCATACACTGATCGTGTGCCTCTGGAGGCAATAAACAAAGAGCTGAGTAGGTACGAATCAAACAGTCAGCAGGCAATAATCATGGAACTCAGGTGTGAGGAATCATGCTGCTCAGTTGGCAATAATCAAGCAGCTGAGCAGGCAGGAATTACACAGCACAGCTGGCAATTGTCAAGCAGATGACAGGCAGGAATCGTGCAGCTCAGCTGGCAATTGTCAAGCAGATGAGCAGACAGTAATCACGCAGCCCAGCAGGCCCAGATCACGTGACTTCGCATGCACTATTCACGTGTCTGTTCATACACTGATCACGTGATGAACATGCACTGATCACGTGATTGATCATGCACTGATCACGTGGCTGATCATACACTGTTCACGTGTTCGACCATGCACTGATCACGTGGCTGATCATACACTGCTCGTGTAACTGATCATGCACTGATCACGTGGCTATCATGCACTGATCACGTGGCTGATCATGAAATGATCACGCAGCTACCATGTACTGGTCACGTGATCGATAATGCACTGATCACGTGGCTGATCATGCACTGATCACGCGACTGATCATGCACCGATCACGTGAATGATCATGCACTGATAACGTGGCTATCATGCACTGATCACTTGGCTGGTCATACACTGATCACGCAGCTACTATGTACTGGTCACGTGACTGATCATGCACTGATGACATAACTGATCATGCACTGATCACGTGGCTGATCATGCACTGATCACTTGACTGATCATGCACTGATCACGTGACTATCATGTACTGATCACATGGCTGGTCATACACTGATCACGCAGCTACCATGTACTGGTCACGTGAGTGATCATGCACTGACCACGTAATTGATCATGCACCGATCATGTGGCTGATCATGCACTGATCACGTGACTGATCATGCACTGATCACGTGACTGATCATGCACTGATCACGTGGCTATCATGCACTGATCACATGGCTGGTCATACTGATCACGTGCCTGGTCATGCACTGATCACATGACTGATCATGCACTGATCACGTGACTGATCATGCACTGATCACGTGGCTATCATGCACTATCACGTGGCTGATCATGGAATGATCATGTAGCTACCATGTACCGGTCACGTGACTGATCATACACCGATCACGTGACTGATCATGCACTGATCACGTGGCTATCATGCACTGTTCACATGGCTGATCATATACTGATCACCTGCCCGATCATGCACTGATCACGTGACTGATCATGAACCGATCACGTAGCTATCATGCACTGATCACCTGGCTGATCATGGACTGATCACGCGGCTATCATGCACTGATCACGTTGCTATCATGCACTGATCACGTGGCTGATCATGCACTGATACCGTGACTGAGCATGGACTGATCACATGACTATCATGTAGTGATCACGTGACTTAATGGCGCTGATCATGTGACTGATCATGCGCTGATCATGTTTGCTATCATACATTGATCATGTGCCTCTGGAGGCAATAAACAAAGAGCTGAGTAGGCACGAATCAAACAGTCAGCAGGCAATAATCATGGAACACAGGTGTGAGGAATCATGCTGCTCAGCTGGCAATAATCAAGCAGCTGAGCAGGCAGGAATTACGCAGCACAGCTGGCAATTGTCAAGCAGATGACAGGCAGGAATCGTGCAGCTCAGCTGGCAATTGTCAAGCAGATGAGCAGACAGTAATCACGCAGCTCAGCAGGCCCAGATCACGTGACTGAGCATGCACTGTTCACGTGGCTGATCATACACTGATCACGTGACTGATCATGCACTGACCACGTGGCTATCATGCTCTGCTCACGTGGTTGATCATACACTGATCACGTGTCGACCATGTACTGATCACGTGGCTGATCATGCACTGATCACGTAACTGATCCTGCACTGATCACGTTATTGATCATGCACTGATCACGTGGTTGATCACACATGATCACGTGACTGACCATGTACTGATCACGTGGCTATCATGCACTGATCACGTGGCTGATCATGCACTGATCACGTGGCTATCGTGCACGGATCACGTGGCTGATCACACACGATCACATGACTGATCATGCACTGATCACGTGGCTATCATGCACTGATCACGTGGCTATCATGCACTGATCACGTGGCTGATCAGGCAATGATCACGTAGCTATCATGTACTGATCACGTGATTGATCATGCACTGAACACGAATTTATCATGCACTGATCACGCGGCTCATCATGCACTGATCACGTAGCTGATCACACATGGTCACGTGACTGATCATGCACTGACTACGTGGCTATCATGCACTGATCACGAGACTGATCATGCACTGATCACGTCTATATCATGCACTGATCACATGACTGCCCATGCACTGATCACGTGGATGATCATACACTGATCATGTGACTGATCATGCACTGATCACGTGGTTGATCATGCACCGATACCGCGACTGAGCATGGACTGATCACATGACTATCATGTAGTGATCACGTGACTTAATGGCGCTGATCATGTGACTGATCATGCACTGATCATGTTTGCTATCATACACTGATCATGCGCCTCTGGAGGCAATAAACAAAGAGCTGAGTAGGCACGAATCAAACAGCCAGCAGGCAATAATCATGGAACTCAGGTGTGAGGAATCATGCTGCTCAGCTGGCAATAATCAAGCAGCTGAGCAGGCAGGAATTACGCAGCACAGCTGGCAATTGTCAAGCAGATGACAGGCAGGAATCGTGCAGCTCAGCTGGCAATTGTCAAGCAGATGAGCAGACAGTAATCACGCAGCTCAGCAGGCCCAGATCACGTGACTGAGCATGCACTGATCACGTGGCTGATCATACACTGATCACGTGATGATCATGCACCGATCACTTGGCTATCATGCACTGATCACGTGGCTGATCATACACTGTTCACGTGTCTGACCATGCACTGATCACGTGGCTGATCATACACAGCTCACGTAACTGATCATGCACTGATCACGTGGCTGATCATGCACTGATCACGTGGCTGATCATGCACTGATCACGTGGCTATCATGCACTGATCACGTGGCTTCATGCACTGATCACGTGACTGATCATGCACTGATCACGTGACTGATCATGCACTGATCACGTAACTGATCATGCACTGATCATTTGGCTGATCATGCACTGATCACGTGACTGATCATGCAATGATAACGTGGCTATCATGCACTGCTCACGTGGCTGTTCATGCAATGATCACGTAGCTACCATGTACTGATCACGTGACTGATCATGCACTGATCACGTAATTGATCATGCACTGATCACTTGACTTATCATGCACTGTTCACGTGACTGATCATGCACCGATCACGTGACTGATCATGCACTGATCTCGTGGCTATCATGCACGGCTCATGTGGCTGATCATGCACTGATCACGTGGCTATCATGCACTGATCACATGGCTGGTCATACACTGATCACGTGACTGATCATGCACTGATCACGTGACTGATCATGCACTGATCACGTGGCTATCATGCACTGATCACGTGGCTGATCATACACTGTCACGTGACTGATCATGCACAGATTACGTGACTGATCATGCACTGATCACGTGGCTATCATGCACTACTCACGTGGCTGATTATGCAATGATCATGTAGCTACCATGTACCGTCAGGTGACTGATCATACACCGATCACGTGACTGATCATGCACTGATCACGTGGCTGATCATACACTGATAACCTGCCTGGTCATGCACAGATCACCTGACAAATCATGAACTGATCACATAGCTATCATGAACTGATCACCTGGCTGATCATGCCCTGATCACGTGGCTTATCATGCACTGATACCGTGACTCAGCATGGACTTATCACATGACTATCATGCAGTGATCACGTGACTTAATGGCTCTGATCATGTGACTGATCATGCGCTGATCATGTTTGCTATCATGCACTGATCGTGTGCCTCTGGAGGCAATAAACAAAGAGCTGAGTAGGCACGAATCAAACAGTCAGCAGGCAATAATCACGGAACTCAGCTGTGAGAAATCATGCTGCTCAGTTGGCAATAATCAAGCAGCTGAGCAGGCAGGAATTACACAGCACAGCTGGCAATTGTCAAGCAGATGACAGGCAGGAATCGTGCAGCTCAGCTGGCAATTGTCAAGCAGATGAGCAGACAGTAATCACGCAGCTCAGTAGGCCCAGATCACGTGACTGAGCATGCACTATTCACGTGTCTGTTCATGCACTGATCACGTGATGATCATGCACCGATCACGTGACTGACCATGCACTGATCACGTGGCTGATCATACACCGTTCACGTGTCTGACCATGCACTGATCACGTGGCTGATCATACACTGCTCTGGTAACTGATCATGCACTGATCACGTGGCTATCATGCACTGATCACGTGGCTGATCATGAAATGATCACGTAGCTACCATGTACTGGTCACGTGACTGATAATGCACTGATCACGTGGCTGATCATGCATGTATCACGTGACTGATCATGCACTGATCACGTGACTGATCATGCACTGATAACGTGGCTATCATGCACTGATCACTTGGCTGGTCATACACTGATCACGCAGCTACCATGTACTGGCCACGTGACTGATCATGCACTGATGACATAACTGATCATGCACTGATCACGTGGCTGATCATGCACTGATCACGTGACTGATCATGCACCGATCACGTGACTTATCATGCACTGATCACATGGCTGGTCATGCACTGATCACGTAGCTACCATGTACTGGTCACGTGAGTGATCATGCACTGACCACGTAATTGATCATGCACTGATCACGTGGCTGATCATGCACTGATCACGTGACTGATCATGCACTGATCACGTGACTGATCATGCACTGATCACGTGGCTATCATGCACTGATCACGTGGCTGATCATGCACTGATCACGTGCCTGATCATGCACTGATCACATGACTGATCATGCACTGATCACGTGACTGATCATGCACTGATCACGTGGCTATCATGCACTACTCACGTGGCTGATCATGCAATGATCATGTAGCTACCATGTACTGGTCACGTGACTGATCATGCACTGATCACGTAACTGATCATGCACTGATCACGTGGCTATCATGCACTGATCACGTGGCTGATCATGCACTGATCACCTGCCTGGTCATGCACAGATCACGTGACTGATCATGAACTGATCACGTAGCATCATGCACTGATCACCTGGCTGATCATGCACTGATCACGTGGCTATCATGCACTGATCACGTGACTATCATGCACTGATCACGTGGCTGATCATGCACTGATACCGTGACTGAGCATGGACTGATCACATGACTATCATGTAGTGATCACGTGACTTAATGGCGCTGATCATGTGACTGATCATGCGCTGATCATGTTTGCTATCATACACTGATCATGTGCCTCTGGAGGCAATAAACAAAGAGCTGAGTAGGCACGAATCAAACAGTCAGCAGGCAATAATCATGGAACTCAGGTGTGAGGAATCATGCTGCTCAGCTGGCAATAATCAAGCAGCTGAGCAGGCAGGAATTACGCAGCACAGCTGGCAATTGTCAAGCAGATGACAGGCAGGAATCGTGCAGCTCAGCTGGCAATTGTCAAGCAGATGAGCAGACAGTAATCACGCAGCTCAGCAGGCCCAGATCACGTGACTGAGCATGCACTGTTCACGTGGCTGATCATACACTGATCACGTGATGATCATGCACTGATCACTTGGATATCATGCACTGATCACGTGGCTGATCATACACTGTTCACGTGTCTGACCATGCACTGATCACGTGGCTGATCATACACTGCTCACGTAACTGATCATGCACTGATCACGTGGCTATCATGCACTGATCACGTGGCTGAACATGCACTGTTCACGTGGCTGATCACACACCTGTCATGTGACATATCATGCACTGATCACGTGGCACTCATGCACTGATCACGTGGCTGATCATACTCTGCTCACGTAACTCATGCACACATCACGTGGCTATCATGCACTGCTCACGTGGCTCGTCATGGAATGATCACGTAGCAACCATATACTGGTCACGTGACTGATCATGCACTGATCACGTAAATGATCATGCACTGATCACGTGACTGATCATGCACTGATCACGTGACTGATCATGCACTGATCACGTGGCTATCATTCTCTGCTCACGTGGCTGATCATGCAACGATCACGTAGCAACCATGTACTGGTCACGTGTCTGATCATGCACTGATCACGTAATTGATCATGCACTGATCACGTGGCTCATCATGCACTGATCACGTGGCTGATCACACATGTATCACGTGACTGATCATGCACTGATCACGTGGCTCTCATGCACTGATCACGTGGCTGTCATGCACTGATCACGCGGATATCATGCACTGATCACGTGGCTGATCACACACGTATCACGTGACTGATCATGCACTGATCACGTGGCTATCATGCACTGATCACGTGGCTATCATGCACTGATCACGTGGCTGATCATGCAATGATCACGTAGCTACCATGAACTGGTCACGTGACTGATCATGCACTGATCACGAATTGATCATGCACTGATCACGTGGCTGATCATGCACTGATCACGTGGCTGATCACACATGATCACGTGACTGATCATGCACTGATCACGTGGCAATCATGCACTGGTCACGTGACTGATCATGCACTGATCACGTCTATATCATGCACTGATCACATGACTGCCCATGCACTGATCACGTGATGATCATACACTAATCTTGTGACAGATCATGCACTGATCACGTGGCTGATCATGCACTGATACCGTGACTGAGCATGGACTGATCACATGACTATCATGTAGTGATCACGTGACTTAATGGCGCTGATCATGTGACTGATCATGCGCTGATCATGTTTGCTATCATACACTGATCATGTGCCTCTGGAGGCAATAAACAAAGAGCTGAGTAGGCACGAATCAAACAGTCAGCAGGCAATAATCATGGAACTCAGGTGAGGAATCATGCTGCTCAGCTGGCAATAATCAAGCAGCTGAGCAGGCAGGAATTACGCAGCACAGCTGGCAATTGTCAAGCAGATGACAGGCAGGAATCGTGCAGCTCAGCTGGCAATTGTCAAGCAGATGAGCAGACAGTAATCACGCAGCTCAGCAGGCCCAGATCACGTGACTGAGCATGCACTGTTCACGTGGCTGATCATACACTGATCACGTGATGATCATGTACTGATCACTTGGATATCACGAACTGATCACGTGGCTGATCATACACTGTTCATGTGTCTGACCATGCACTGATCACGTGGCTGATCATACACTGCTCACGTTACTGATCATGCACTGATCACGTGGCTGATCATGCACTGATCACGTGGCTGATCATGCACTGATCACGTGGCTATCATGCACTGATCACGTGGCTGATCATGCACTGATCACGTGACTGATCATGCACTGATCACGTGACTGATCATGCACTGATCACGTAACTGATCATGCACTGATCACGTGGCTGATCATGCACTGATCACGTGACTGATCATGCACTGATCACGTGGCTATCATGCACTGATCACGTGGCTGATCATGCAATGATCACGTAGCTACCATGTACTGGTCACGTGACTGATCATGCACTGATCACGTAATTGATCATGCACTGATCACGTGACTTATCATGCACTGATCACGTGGCTGATCATGCACTGATCACGTGACTGATCATGCACTGATCACGTGGCTATCATGCACTGATCACGTGGCTGATCATGCACTGATCACGTGGCTATCATGCACTGATCACGTGGCTGATCATGCACTGATCACGTGACTGATCATGCACTGATCACGTGCCTGATCATGCACTGATCACGTGGCTATCATGCACTGATCACGTGGCTGATCATGCACTGTCACGTGACTGATCATGCACTGATCACGTGACTGATCATGCACTGATCACGTGGCTATCATGCACTATCACGTGGCTGATCATGCAATGATCATGTAGCTACCATGTACTGGTCACGTGACTGATCATACACCCATCAGGTGACTGATCATGCACTGATCACGTGGCTGATCATGCACTGATCACCTGCCTGATCATGCACTGATCACGTGACAAATCATGCACTGATCACATAGCTATCATGAACTGATCACCTTGCTGATCATGCACTGATCACGTGGCTGATCATGCACTGATACCGTGACTGAGCATGGACTGATCACATGACTATCATGTAGTGATCACGTGACTTAATGGCGCTGATCATGTGACTGATCATGCACTGATCATGTTTGCTATCATACACTGATCATGTGCCTCTGGAGGCAATAAACAAAGAGCTGAGTAGGCACGAATCAAACAGTCAGCAGGCAATAATCATGGAACTCAGGTGTGAGGAATCATGCTGCTCAGCTGGCAATAATCAAGCAGCTGAGCAGGCAGGAATTACGCAGCACAGCTGGCAATTGTCAAGCAGATGACAGGCAGGAATCGTGCAGCTCAGCTGGCAATTGTCAAGCAGATGAGCAGACAGTAATCACGCAGCTCAGCAGGCCCAGATCACGTGACTGAGCATGCACTGTTCACGTGGCTGATCATACACTGATCACGTGATGATCATGCACTGATCACTTGGATATCATGCACTGATCACGTGGCTGATCATACACTGTTCACGTGTCTGACCATGCACTGATCACGTGGCTGATCATACACTGATCACGTAACTGATCATGCACTGATCACGTGGCTGATCATGCACTGATCACGTGGCTGATCATGCACTGATCACGTGGCTATCATGCACTGATCACGTGGCTGATCATGCACTGATCACGTGGCTGATCATGCACTGATCACGTGACTGATCATGCACTGATCACGTAACTGATCATGCACTGATCACGTGGCTGATCATGCACTGATCACGTGACTGATCATGCACTGATCACGTGGCTATCATGCACTGATCACGTGGCTGATCATGCACTGATCACGTAGCTATCATGCACTGATCACGTGACTGATCATGCACTGATCACGTGACTGATCATGCACTGATCACGTGGCTATCATGCACTGATCACGTGGCTGATCATGCACTGATCACGTGGCTATCATGCACTGATCACGTGGCTGATCATGCACTGATCACGTGACTGATCATGCACTGATCACGTGACTGATCATGCACTGATCACGTGGCTATCATGCACTGATCACGTGGCTGATCATGCACTGATCACGTGCTGATCATGCACTGATCACGTGACTGATCATGCACTGATCACGTGGCTATCATGCACTACTCACGTGGCTGATCATGCAATGATCATGTAGCTACCATGTACTGGTCACGTGACTGATCATACACCCATCAGGTGACTGATCATGCACTGATCACGTGGCTGATCATGCACTGATCACCTGCCTGATCATGCACTGATCACGTGACATCATGCACTGATCACATAGCTATCATGAACTGATCACCTGGCTGATCATGCACTGATCACGTGGCTGATCATGCACTGATACCGTGACTGAGCATGGACTGATCACATGACTATCATGTAGTGATCACGTGACTTAATGGCGCTGATCATGTGACTGATCATGCGCTGATCATGTTTGCTATCATACACTGATCATGTGCCTCTGGAGGCAATAAACAAAGAGCTGAGTAGGCACGAATCAAACAGTCAGCAGGCAATAATCATGGAACTCAGGTGTGAGGAATCATGCTGCTCAGCTGGCAATAATCAAGCAGCTGAGCAGGCAGGAATTACGCAGCACAGCTGGCAATTGTCAAGCAGATGACAGGCAGGAATCGTGCAGCTCAGCTGGCAATTGTCAAGCAGATGAGCAGACAGTAATCACGCAGCTCAGCAGGCCCAGATCACGTGACTGAGCATGCACTGTTCACGTGGCTGATCATACACTGATCACGTGATGATCATGCACTGATCACGTGACTATCATGCACTGATCACGTGGCTGATCATACACTGTTCACGTGTCTGACCATGCACTGATCACGTGGCTGATCATACACTGCTCACGTAACTGATCATGCACTGATCACGTGGCTATCATGCACTGATCACGTGGCTGATCATGCACTGATCACGCAGCTATCATGCACTGGTCACGTGACTGATCATGCACTGATCACGTGGCTGATCATGCACTGATCACGTGACTGATCATGCACTGATCACGTGAATGATCATGCACTGATCACGCTATCATGCACTGATCACGTGGCTGATCATGCACTGATCACGAGCTACCATGTACTGGTCACGTGACTGATCATGCACTGATCACGTTGCTGATCATGCACTGATCACGTGACTGATCATGCACTGATCACGTGACTGATCATGCACTGATCACGTGGCTATCATGCACTGATCACGTGGCTGATCATGCACTGATCACGTAGCTACCATGTACTGGTCACGTGACTGATCATGCACTGATCACGTAACTGATCATGCACTGATCACGTGGCTGATCATGCACTGATCACGTGACTGATCATGCACTGATCACGTGACTGATCATGCACTGATCACGTGGCTGATCATGCACTGATCACGTAGCTATCATGCACTGATCACGTGACTGATCATGCACTGATCACGTAATTGATCATGCACTGATCACGTGGCTGATCATGCACTGATCACGTGACTGATCATGCACTGATCACGTGACTGATCATGCACTGATCACGTGGCTATCATGCACTGATCACGTGGCTGATCATGCACTGATCACGTGCCTGATCATGCACTGATCACATGACTGATCATGCACTGATCACGTGACTGATCATGCACTGATCACGTGGCTATCATGCACTATCACGTGGCTGATCATGCAATGATCATGTAGCTACCATGTACTGGTCACGTGACTGATCATACACTGATCACGTGACTGATCATGCACTGATCACGTGGCTATCATGCACTGATCACGTGGCTGATCATGCACTGATCACGTGCCTGATCATGCACTGATCACGTGACTGATCATGCACTGATCACGTGCATCATGCACTGATCACGTGGCTGATCATGCACTGATCACGTGGCTATCATGCACTGATCACGTGGCTATCATGCACTGATCACGTGGCTGATCATGCACTGATACCGTGACTGAGCATGGACTGATCACATGACTATCATGTAGTGATCACGTGACTTAATGGCGCTGATCATGTGACTGATCATGCGCTGATCATGTTTGCTATCATACACTGATCATGTGCCTCTGGAGGCAATAAACAAAGAGCTGAGTAGTCACGAATCAAACAGTCAGCAGGCAATAATCATGGAACTCAGGTGTGAGGAATCATGCTGCTCAGCTGGCAATAATCAAGCAGCTGAGCAGGCAGGAATTACGCAGCACAGCTGGCAATTGTCAAGCAGATGACAGGCAGGAATCGTGCAGCTCAGCTGGCAATTGTCAAGCAGATGAGCAGACAGTAATCACGCAGCTCAGCAGGCCCTGATCACGTGACTGAGCATGCACTGTTCACGTGGCTGATCATACACTGATCACGTGATGATCATGCACTGATCACTTGGATATCATGCACTGATCACGTGGCTGATCATACACTGTTCACGTGTCTGACCATGCACTGATCACGTGGCTGATCATACACTGCTCACGTAACTGATCATGCACTGATCACGTGGCTATCATGCACTGATCACGTGGCTGATCATGCACTGATCACGGGCTGATCATACACTGTCACGTGACTATCATGCACTGATCACGTGCACATGCACTGATCACGTGGCTGATCATGCACTGATCACGTGATATCATGCACTGATCACGTGGCTGATCATGCACTGATCACGTGACTGATCATGCACTGATCACGTGGCTATCATGCACTGATCATGGCTGATCATGCACTGATCACGTAGCTATCATGCACTGATCACGTGACTGATCATGCACTGATCACGTGGCTGATCATGCACTGATCACGTAACTGATCATGCACTGATCACGTGGCTATCATGCACTGCTCACGTGGCTGATCATGCAACGATCACGTAGCAACCATGTACTGGTCACGTGACTGATCATGCACTGATCACGAATTGATCATGCACTGATCACGTGGCTCATCATGCACTGATCACGTGGCTGATCACACATGATCACGTGACTGATCATGCACTGATCACGTGGCTATCATGCACTGATCACGTGACTGATCATGCACTGATCACGCCTATATCATGCACTGATCACATGACTGATCATGCACTGATCACGTGGATGATCATACACTGATCATGTGACAGATCATGCACTGATCACGTGGCTGATCATGCACTGATACCGTGACTGAGCATGGACTGATCACATGACTATCATGTAGTGATCACGTGACTTAATGGCGCTGATCATGTGACTGATCATGCGCTGATCATGTTTGCTATCATACACTGATCATGTGCCTCTGGAGGCAATAAACAAAGAGCTGAGTAGGCACGAATCAAACAGTCAGCAGGCAATAATCATGGAACTCAGGTGTGAGGAATCATGCTGCTCAGCTGGCAATAATCAAGCAGCTGAGCAGGCAGGAATTACGCAGCACAGCTGGCAATTGTCAAGCAGATGACAGGCAGGAATCGTGCAGCTCAGCTGGCAATTGTCAAGCAGATGAGCAGACAGTAATCACGCAGCTCAGCAGGCCCTGATCACGTGACTGAGCATGCACTGTTCACGTGGCTGATCATGCACTGATCACGTGATGATCATGCACTGATCACTTGGATATCATGCACTGATCACGTGGCTGATCATACACTGTTCACGTGTTTGACCATGCACTGATCACGTGGCTGATCATACACTGCTCACGTAACTGATCATGCACTGATCACGTGGCTGATCATGCACTGATCACGTGGCTGATCATGCACTGATCACGTGGCTATCATGCACTGATCACGTGGCTGATCATGCACTGATCACGTGGCTGATCATGCACTGATCACGTGACTGATCATGCACTGATCACGTGACTGATCATGCACTGATCACGTGGCTATCATGCACTGCTCACGTGGCTGATCATGCAATGATCACGTAGCAACCATGTACTGGTCACGTGACTGATCATGCACTGATCACGTAATGATCATGCACTGATCACGTGGCTGATCATGCACTGATCACGTGGCTGATCATGCACTGATCACGTGACTGATCATGCACTGATCACGTGGCTATCATGCACTGATCACGTGGCTGATCATGCACTGATCACGCAGCTATCATGCACTGATCACGTGACTGATCATGCACTGATCACGTGGCTGATCATGCACTGATCACGTGACTGATCATGCACTGATCACGTGACTGATCATGCACTGATCACGTGGCTATCATGCACTGATCACGTGGCTGATCATGCACTGATCACGCAGCTACATGCACTGATCACGTGACTGATCATGCACTGATCACGTAACTGATCATGCACTGATCACGTGGCTGATCATGCACTGATCACGTGACTGATCATGCACTGATCACGTGGCTGATCATGCACTGATCACGTGGCTGATCATGCACTGATCACGAGCTATCATGCACTGGTCACGTGACTGATCATGCACTGATCACGTAATTGATCATGCACTGATCACGTGGCTGATCATGCACTGATCACGTGACTGATCATGCACTGATCACGTGACTGATCATGCACTGATCACGTGGCTATCATGCACTGATCACGTGGCTGATCATGCACTGATCACGTGGCTGATCATGCACTGATCACGTGACTGATCATGCACTGATCACGTGACTGATCATGCACTGATCACGTGGCTGATCATGCACTGATCACGTGACTGATCATGCACTGATCACGTGGCTATCATGCACTACTCACGTGGCTGATCATGCAATGATCATGTAGCTACCATGCACTGGTCACGTGACTGATCATGCACTGATCACGTGACTGATCATGCACTGATCACGTGGCTGATCATGCACTGATCACGTGACTGATCATGCACTGATCACGTGACTGATCATGCACTGATCACGTGCATCATGCACTGATCACGTGGCTGATCATGCACTGATCACGTGGCTGATCATGCACTGATCACGGCTATCATGCACTGATCACGTGGCTGATCATGCACTGATACCGTGACTGAGCATGGACTGATCACATGACTATCATGTAGTGATCACGTGACTTAATGGCGCTGATCATGTGACTGATCATGCGCTGATCATGTTTGCTATCATACACTGATCATGTGCCTCTGGAGGCAATAAACAAAGAGCTGAGTAGGCACGAATCAAACAGTCAGCAGGCAATAATCATGGAACTCAGGTGTGAGGAATCATGCTGCTCAGCTGGCAATAATCAAGCAGCTGAGCAGGCAGGAATTACGCAGCACAGCTGGCAATTGTCAAGCAGATGACAGGCAGGAATCGTGCAGCTCAGCTGGCAATTGTCAAGCAGATGAGCAGACAGTAATCACGCAGCTCAGCAGGCCCTGATCACGTGACTGAGCATGCACTGTTCACGTGGCTGATCATACACTGATCACGTGATTGATCATGCACTGATCACTTGGATATCATGCACTGATCACGTGGCTGATCATACACTGTTCACGTGTCTGACCATGCACTGATCACGTGGCTGATCATACACTGCTCACGTAACTGATCATGCACTGATCACGTGGCTGATCATGCACTGATCACGTGGCTGATCATGCACTGATCACGTGGCTATCATGCACTGATCACGTGACTGATCATGCACTGATCACGAACTGATCATGCACTGATCACGTGGCTGATCATGCACTGATCACGTGACTGATCATGCACTGATCACGTGACTGATCATGCACTGATCACGTGACTGATCATGCACTGATCACGTGGCTGATCATGCACTGATCACGTGGCTGATCATGCACTGATCACGTGACTGATCATGCACTGATCACGTGGCTATCATGCACTGATCACGTGGCTGATCATGCACTGATCACGTAGCTATCATGCACTGGTCACGTGACTGATCATGCACTGATCACGTAATTGATCATGCACTGATCACGTGACTGATCATGCACTGATCACGGCTGATCATGCACTGATCACGTGACTGATCATGCACTGATCACGTGGCTATCATGCACTGATCACGTGGCTGATCATGCACTGATCACGTGGCTATCATGCACTGATCACGTGGCTGATCATGCACTGATCACGTGACTGATCATGCACTGATCACGTGACTGATCATGCACTGATCACGTGATCATGCACTGATCACGTGGCTGATCATGCACTGATCACGTGCTGATCATGCACTGATCACCTGCCTGATCATGCACTGATCACGTGACTGATCATGCACTGATCACATAGCTATCATGAACTGATCACCTTGCTGATCATGCACTGATCACGTGGCTGATCATGCACTGATACCGTGACTGAGCATGGACTGATCACATGACTATCATGTAGTGATCACGTGACTTAATGGCACTGATCATGTGACTGATCATGCGCTGATCATGTTTGCTATCATACACTGATCATGTGCCTCTGGAGGCAATAAACAAAGAGCTGAGTAGGCACGAATCAAACAGTCAGCAGGCAATAATCATGGAACTCAGGTGTGAGGAATCATGCTGCTCAGCTGGCAATAATCAAGCAGCTGAGCAGGCAGGAATTACGCAGCACAGCTGGCAATTGTCAAGCAGATGACAGGCAGGAATCGTGCAGCTCAGCTGGCAATTGTCAAGCAGATGAGCAGACAGTAATCACGCAGCTCAGCAGGCCCTGATCACGTGACTGAGCATGCACTGTTCACGTGGCTGATCATACACTGATCACGTGATGATCATGCACTGATCACGTGACTGATCATGCACTGATCACGTGGCTGATCATACACTGTTCACGTGTCTGACCATGCACTGATCACGTGGCTGATCATACACTGCTCACGTAACTGATCATGCACTGATCACGTGGCTATCATGCACTGATCACGTGGCTGATCATGCACTGATCACGCAGCTATCATGCACTGATCACGTGACTGATCATGCACTGATCACGTGGCTGATCATGCACTGATCACGTGGCTGATCATGCACTGATCACGTGACTGATCATGCACTGATCACGTGGCTATCATGCACTGATCACGTGGCTGATCATGCACTGATCACGCAGCTACATGCACTGATCACGTGACTGATCATGCACTGATCACGTAACTGATCATGCACTGATCACGTGGCTGATCATGCACTGATCACGTGACTGATCATGCACTGATCACGTGACTGATCATGCACTGATCACGTGGCTATCATGCACTGATCACGTGGCTGATCATGCACTGATCACGCAGCTACCATGCACTGATCACGTGACTGATCATGCACTGATCACGTGATTGATCATGCACTGATCACGTGGCTGATCATGCACTGATCACGTGACTGATCATGCACTGATCACGTGACTGATCATGCACTGATCACGTGGCTATCATGCACTGATCACGTGGCTGATCATGCACTGATCACGCAGCTATCATGCACTGATCACGTGACTGATCATGCACTGATCACGTGACTGATCATGCACTGATCACGTGGCTTATCATGCACTGATCATGTGACTGATCATGCACTGATCATGTTTGGTGTCATACACTGATCATGTGCATCTGGAGGCAATGAACAAAGAGCTGAGTAGGCAGGAATCAGTCAGCAGGCACTAATCATGGAACTCAGCTCTGAGAAATCATGCTGCTCAGCTGGCAATAATCAAGTAGATGAGCAGGCAGGAATTACGCAGCACAGGTGGCAATTGTCAAGCAGATGACAGGCAGGAATCGTGCAGCTCAGCTGGCAATTGTCAAGCAGATGAGCAGACACTAATCACGCAGCTCAGCAGGCCCTGATCACGTGACTGAGCATGCACTGTCACGTGGCTGATCATACACTGATCACGTGACTGATCATGCACTGATCACGTGGCTATCATGCACTGATCACGTGGCTGATCATGCACTGATCACGTGGCTATCATGCACTGATCACGTGACTGATCATGCACTGATCACGTGGCTCATGCACTGATCACGTGGCTGATCATGCACTGATCACGTGGCTGATCATGCACTGATCACGTGGCTGATCATGCACTGATCACGTGACTGATCATGCACTGATCACGTGACTGATCATGCACTGATCACGTGGCTATCATGCACTGATCACGTGGCTGATCATGCACTGATCACGTGACTGATCATGCACTGATCACGTGACTGATCATGCACTGATCACGTGGCTATCATGCACTGATCACGTGGCTGATCATGCACTGATCACGTGGCTGATCATGCACTGATCACGTAACTGATCATGCACTGATCACGTGGCTGATCATGCACTGATCACGTGGCTATCATGCACTGATCACCTGGCTGATCATGCACTGATCACGTGGCTGATCATGCACTGATACCGTGACTGAGCATGGACTGATCACATGACTATCATGTAGTGATCACGTGACTTAATGGCGCTGATCATGTGACTGATCATGCGCTGATCATGTTTGCTATCATACACTGATCATGTGCCTCTGGAGGCAATAAACAAAGAGCTGAGTAGGCATGAATCAAACAGTCAGCAGGCAATAATCATGGAACTCAGTGTGAGGAATCATGCTGCTCAGCTGGCAATAATCAAGCAGCTGAGCAGGCAGGAATTACGCAGCACAGCTGGCAATTGTCAAGCAGATGACAGGCAGGAATCGTGCAGCTCAGCTGGCAATTGTCAAGCAGATGAGCACAGTAATCACGCAGCTCAGCAGGCCCTGATCACGTGACTGAGCATGCACTGTTCACGTGGCTGATCATACACTGATCACGTGATGATCATGCACTGATCACGTGACTGATCATGCACTGATCACGTGGCTGATCATACACTGATCACGTGTCTGACCATGCACTGATCACGTGGCTGATCATACACTGATCACGTAACTGATCATGCACTGATCACGTGGCTATCATGCACTGATCACGTGGCTGATCATGCACTGATCACGTGGCTATCATGCACTGATCACGTGACTGATCATGCACTGATCACGTGGCTGATCATGCACTGATCACGTGACTGATCATGCACTGATCACGTGACTGATCATGCACTGATCACGTGGCTATCATGCACTGATCACGTGGCTGATCATGCACTGATCACGTAGCTACCACTGGTCACGTGACTGATCATGCACTGATCACGTAACTGATCATGCACTGATCACGTGGCTGATCATGCACTGATCACGTGACTGATCATGCACTGATCACGTGACTGATCATGCACTGATCACGTGGCTATCATGCACTGATCACGTGGCTGATCATGCACTGATCACGAGCTACCATGCACTGGTCACGTGACTGATCATGCACTGATCACGTGACTGATCATGCACTGATCACGTGGCTGATCATGCACTGATCACGTGACTGATCATGCACTGATCACGTGACTGATCATGCACTGATCACGTGGCTATCATGCACTGATCACGTGGCTGATCATGCACTGATCACGCAGCTACATGCACTGATCACGTGACTGATCATGCACTGATCACGAATGATCATGCACTGATCACGTGGCTTATCATGCACTGATCATGTGACTGATCATGCGCTGATCATGTTTGGTATCATACACTGATCATGTGCCTCTGGAGGCAATGAACAAAGAGCTGAGTAGGCAAATCAGTCAGCAGGCAATAATCATGGAACTCAGCTGTGAGAAATCATGCTGCTCAGCTGGCAATAATCAAGCAGCTGAGCAGGCAGGATTACGCAGCACAGCTGGCAATTGTCAAGCAGATGACAGGCAGGAATCGTGCAGCTCAGCTGGCAATTGTCAAGCAGATGAGCAGACAGTAATCACGCAGCTCAGCAGGCCCTGATCACGTGACTGAGCATGCACTGTTCACGTGGCTGATCATACACTGATCACGTGACTGATCATGCACTGATCACGTGGCTATCATGCACTGATCACGTGGCTGATCATGCACTGATCACGTGCTGATCATGCACTGATCACGTGACTGATCATGCACTGATCACGTGGCTATCATGCACTGATCACGTGGCTGATCATGCACTGATCACGTGGCTGATCATGCACTGATCACGTGGCTGATCATGCACTGATCACGTGACTGATCATGCACTGATCACGTGGCTGATCATGCACTGATCACGTGGCTATCATGCACTGATCACGTGGCTGATCATGCATGATCACGTAGCTACCATGCACTGATCACGTGACTGATCATGCACTGATCACGTGACTGATCATGCACTGATCACGTGGCTATCATGCACTGATCACGTGGCTGATCATGCACTGATCACGTGGCTATCATGTACTGATCACGTGACTGATCATGCACTGATCACGTGACTGATCATGCACTGATCACGTGGCTATCATGCACTGATCACGTGGCTGATCATGCACTGATCACGTGACTGATCATGCACTGATCACGTGGCTGATCATGCACTGATCACGTGACTGATCATGCACTGATCACGTGTCTGATCATGCACTGATCACGTGGCTATCATGCACTGATCACGTGGCTGATCATGCATGATCACGCTGCTACCATGTACTGGTCACATGACTGATCATGCACTGATCACGTGACTGATCATGCACTGATCACGTGGCTATCATGCACTACTCACGTGGCTGATCATGCAATGATCATGTAGCTACCATGTACAGGTCACGTGAATGATCATACACCCATCAGGTGACTGATCATGCACTGATCACGTGGCTATCATGCACTGATCACGAGACTGATCATGCACTGATCACGTCTATATCATGCACTGATCACATGACTGCCCATGCACTGATCACGTGGATGATCATACACTAATCATGTGACAGATCATGCACTGATCACGTGGCTGATCATGCACTGATACCGTGACTGAGCATGGACTGATCACATGACTATCATGTAGTGATCACGTGACTTAATGGCGCTGATCATGTGACTGATCATGCACTGATCATGTTTGCTATCATACACTGATCATGTGCCTCTGGAGGCAATAAACAAGAGCTGAGTAGGCACGAATCAAACAGTCAGCAGGCAATAATCATGGAACTCAGCTGTGAGGAATCATGCTGCTCAGCTGGCAATAATCAAGCAGCTGAGCAGGCAGGAATTACGCAGCACAGCTGGCAATTGTCAAGCAGATGACAGGCAGGAATCGTGCAGCTCAGCTGGCAATTGTCAAGCAGATGAGCAGACAGTAATCACGCAGCTCAGCAGGCCCTGATCACGTGACTGAGCATGCACTGTTCACGTGGCTGATCATACACTGATCACGTGATGATCATGCACTGATCACTTGGATATCATGCACTGATCACGTGGCTGATCATACACTGTTCACGTGTCTGACCATGCACTGATCACGTGGCTGATCATACACTGCTCACGTAACTGATCATGCACTGATCACGTGGCTGATCATGCACTGATCACGTGGCTGATCATGCACTGATCACGTGACTGATCATGCACTGATCACGTGGCATCATGCACTGATCACGTGGCTGATCATGCACTGATCACGTGGCTGATCATGCACTGATCACGTGGCTATCATGCACTGCACGTGGCTGATCATGCAATGATCACGTAGCACCATGTACTGGTCACGTGACTGATCATGCACTGATCACGTAACTGATCATGCACTGATCACGTGGCTGATCATGCACTGATCACGTGACTGATCATGCACTGATCACGTGACTGATCATGCACTGATCACGTGGCTATCATGCACTGATCACGTGGCTGATCATGCACTGATCACGTGTCTGATCATGCACTGATCACGTGGCTGATCATGCACTGATCACGTAACTGATCATGCACTGATCACGTGGCTATCATGCACTGATCACGTGGCTGATCATGCACTGATCACGTGGCTGATCACACACTGTCACGTGACTATCATGCACTGATCACGTGGCATCATGCACTGATCACGTGGCTGATCACTGATCACGTAACTCATGCACACATCACGTGGCTATCATGCACTGATCACGTGGCTGTCATGCAATGATCACGTAGCTACCATATACTGGTCACGTGACTGATCATGCACTGATCACGAAATGATCATGCACTGATCACGTGACTGATCATGCACTGATCACGTGACTGATCATGCACTGATCACGTGGCTATCATGCACTGATCACGTGGCTGATCATGCAATGATCACGTAGCAACCATGTACTGGTCACGTGACTGATCATGCACTGATCACGTAATTGATCATGCACTGATCACGTGGCTGATCATGCACTGATCACGTGGCTGATCACACATGATCACGTGACTGATCATGCACTGATCACGTGGCTCATGCACTGATCACGTGGCTGATCATGCACTGATCACGTGGATATCATGCACTGATCACGTGGCTGATCATGCACGATCACGTGACTGATCATGCACTGATCACGTGGCTATCATGCACTGATCACGTGGCTATCATGCACTGATCACGTGGCTGATCATGCACTGATCACGTAGCTATCATGCACTGATCACGTGACTGATCATGCACTGATCACGTGGCTGATCATGCACTGATCACGTGGCTGATCATGCACTGATCACGTGGCTGATCACACATGATCACGTGACTGATCATGCACTGATCACGTGGCTATCATGCACTGATCACGAGACTGATCATGCACTGATCACGTCTATATCATGCACTGATCACATGACTGCCCATGCACTGATCACGTGGATGATCATACACTAATCTTGTGACAGATCATGCACTGATCACGTGGCTGATCATGCACTGATACCGTGACTGAGCATGGACTGATCACATGACTATCATGTAGTGATCACGTGACTTAATGGCGCTGATCATGTGACTGATCATGCGCTGATCATGTTTGCTATCATACACTGATCATGTGCCTCTGGAGGCAATAAACAAAGAGCTGAGTAGGCACGAATCAAACAGTCAGCAGGCAATAATCATGGAACTCAGGTGTGAGGAATCATGCTGCTCAGCTGGCAATAATCAAGCAGCTGAGCAGGCAGGAATTACGCAGCACAGCTGGCAATTGTCAAGCAGATGACAGGCAGGAATCGTGCAGCTCAGCTGGCAATTGTCAAGCAGATGAGCAGACAGTAATCACGCAGCTCAGCAGGCCCAGATCACGTGACTGAGCATGCACTGTTCACGTGGCTGATCATACACTGATCACGTGATGATCATGCACTGATCACTTGGATATCATGCACTGATCACGTGGCTGATCATACACTGTTCACGTGTCTGACCATGCACTGATCACGTGGCTGATCATACACTGCTCACGTAACTGATCATGCACTGATCACGTGGCTGATCATGCACTGATCACGTGGCTGATCATGCACTGATCACGTGGCTGATCATGCACTGATCACGTGGCTGATCATGCACTGATCACGTGACTGATCATGCACTGATCACGTGACTGATCATGCACTGATCACGACTGATCATGCACTGATCACGTGGCTGATCATGCACTGATCACGTGGCTGATCATGCACTGATCACGTGACTGATCATGCACTGATCACGTGGCTATCATGCACTGATCACGTGGCTGATCATGCACTGATCACGTAGCTACCATGTACTGGTCACGTGACTGATCATGCACTGATCACGTAATTGATCATGCACTGATCAGTGACTGATCATGCACTGATCACGTGGCTGATCATGCACTGATCACGTGACTGATCATGCACTGATCACGTGGCTATCATGCACTGATCACGTGGCTGATCATGCACTGATCACGTGGCTATCATGCACTGATCACGTGGCTGATCATGCACTGATCACGTGACTGATCATGCACTGATCACGTGACTGATCATGCACTGATCACGTGGCTATCATGCACTGATCACGTGGCTGATCATGCACTGATCACGTGACTGATCATGCACTGATCACGTGACTGATCATGCACTGATCACGTGGCTATCATGCACTATCACGTGGCTGATCATGCAATGATCATGTAGCTACCATGTACTGGTCACGTGACTGATCATACACCCATCAGGTGACTGATCATGCACTGATCACGTGGCTGATCATGCACTGATCACCTGACTGATCATGCACTGATCACGTGACTGATCATGCACTGATCACATGGCTATCATGCACTGATCACCTTGCTGATCATGCACTGATCACGTGGCTGATCATGCACTGATACCGTGACTGAGCATGGACTGATCACATGACTATCATGTAGTGATCACGTGACTTAATGGCGCTGATCATGTGACTGATCATGCGCTGATCATGTTTGCTATCATACACTGATCATGTGCCTCTGGAGGCAATAAACAAAGAGCTGAGTAGGCACGAATCAAACAGTCAGCAGGCAATAATCATGGAACTCAGGTGAGGAATCATGCTGCTCAGCTGGCAATAATCAAGCAGCTGAGCAGGCAGGAATTACGCAGCACAGCTGGCAATTGTCAAGCAGATGACAGGCAGGAATCGTGCAGCTCAGCTGGCAATTGTCAAGCAGATGAGCAGACAGTAATCACGCAGCTCAGCAGGCCCTGATCACGTGACTGAGCATGCACTGTTCACGTGGCTGATCATACACTGATCACGTGATGATCATGCACTGATCACTTGGATATCATGCACTGATCACGTGGCTGATCATACACTGTTCACGTGTCTGACCATGCACTGATCACGTGGCTGATCATACACTGCTCACGTAACTGATCATGCACTGATCACGTGGCTATCATGCACTGATCACGTGGCTGAACATGCACTGTTCACGTGGCTGATCACACACCTGTCACGTGACATATCATGCACTGATCACGTGGCACTCATGCACTGATCACGTGGCTGATCATACACTGCTCACGTAACTCATGCACACATCACGTGGCTATCATGCACTGCTCACGTGGCTGATCATGCAATGATCACGTAGCTACCATGTACTGGTCACGTGACTGATCATGCACTGATCACGTAACTGATCATGCACTGATCACGTGGCTGATCATGCACTGATCACGTGACTGATCATGCACTGATCACGTGGCTATCATGCACTGATCACGTGGCTGATCATGCACTGATCACGTGACTGATCATGCACTGATCACGTGGCTGATCATGCACTGATCACGTAACTGATCATGCACTGATCACGTGGCTATCATGCACTGATCACGTGGCTGATCATGCACTGATCACGTGGCTGATCACACACTGATCACGTGACTATCATGCACTGATCACGTGGCATCATGCACTGATCACGTGGCTGATCATACACTGATCACGTATCATGCACTGATCACGTGATCATGCACTGATCACGTGGCTGATCATGCAATGATCACGTAGCTACCATGTACTGATCACGTGACTGATCATGCACTGATCACGTGAATGATCATGCACTGATCACGTGACTGATCATGCACTGATCACGTGACTGATCATGCACTGATCACGTGGCTATCATGCACTGATCACGTGGCTGATCATGCAATGATCACGTAGCAACCATGTACTGTCACGTGACTGATCATGCACTGATCACGTGACTGATCATGCACTGATCACGTGGCTGATCATGCACTGATCACGTGATGATCATGCACTGATCACGTGGATATCATGCACTGATCACGTGGCTGATCATGCACTGATCACGTGTCTGATCATGCACTGATCACGTGGCTGATCATGCACTGATCACGTAACTGATCATGCACTGATCACGTGGCTATCATGCACTGATCACGTGGCTGATCATGCACTGATCACGTGGCTGATCACACACTGTCACGTGACATATCATGCACTGATCACGTGGCATCATGCACTGATCACGTGGCTGATCATACACTGCTCACGTGACTCATGCACATCACGTGGCTATCATGCACTGATCACGTGGCTGTCATGGAATGATCACGTAGCTACCATATACTGGTCACGTGACTGATCATGCACTGATCACGTAATGATCATGCACTGATCACGTGACTGATCATGCACTGATCACGTGACTGATCATGCACTGATCACGTGGCTATCATGCACTGATCACGTGGCTGATCATGCACTGATCACGTAGCAACCATGTACTGTCACGTGACTGATCATGCACTGATCACGTAATTGATCATGCACTGATCACGTGGCTCATCATGCACTGATCACGTGGCTGATCACACATGATCACGTGACTGATCATGCACTGATCACGTGGCTATCATGCACTGATCACGTGGCTGATCATGCACTGATCACGTGGCTATCATGCACTGATCACGTGGCTGATCATGCAATGATCACGTAGCTACCATGTACTGGTCACGTGACTGATCATGCACTGATCACGTAATTGATCATGCACTGATCACGTGGCTCATCATGCACTGATCACGTGGCTGATCACACTGATCACGTGACTGATCATGCACTGATCACGTGACTGATCATGCACTGATCACGTGGCTATCATGCACTGATCACGTGGATATCATGCACTGATCACGTGGCTGATCACACACGTATCACGTGACTGATCATGCACTGATCACGTGGCTATCATGCACTGATCACGTGGCTATCATGCACTGATCACGTGGCTGATCATGCACTGATCACGGAGCTGCCATGCACTGGTCACGTGACTGATCATGCACTGATCACGTAATTGATCATGCACTGATCACGTGACTGATCATGCACTGATCACGTGACTGATCATGCACTGATCACGTGACTGATCATGCACTGATCACGTGGCTATCATGCACTGCTCACGTGGCTGATCATGCACTGATCACGCAGCTACCATGCACTGTCACATGACTGATCATGCACTGATCACATAACTGATCATGCACTGATCACTGGCTTATCATGCACTGATCATGTGACTGATCATGTGCTGATCATGTTTGGTATCATACACTGATCATGTGCCTCTGGAGGCAATGAACATAGAGCTGAGTAGGCACGAATCAGTCAGCAGGCTATAATCATGGAACTCACCTCTGAGAAATCATGCTGCTCAGCTGGCAATAATCAAGTAGATGAGCAGGCAGGAATTACGCAGCACAGGTGGCAATTGTCAAGCAGATGACAGGCAGGAATCGTGCAGCTCAGCTGGCAATTGTCAAGCAGATGAGCAGACAGTAATCACGCAGCTCAGCAGGCCCTGATCACGTGACTGAGCATGCACTGTTCACGTGGCTGATCACACACTGATCACGTGACTGATCATGCACTGATCACGTGACTGATCATGCACTGATCACGTGGCTATCATGCACTGATCACGTGGCTGATCATGCACTGATCACGTGGCTGATCATGCACTGATCACGTGGCTGATCATGCACTGATCACGTGACTGATCATGCACTGATCACGTGGCTGATCATGCACTGATCACGTGGCTATCATGCACTGATCACGTGGCTGATCATGCATGATCACGCAGCTATCATGCACTGATCACGTGACTGATCATGCACTGATCACGTGACTGATCATGCACTGATCACGTGTCTGATCATGCACTGATCACGTGGCTATCATGCACTGCTCACGTGGCTGATCATGCATGATCACGCAGCTACCATGTACTGGTCATGACTGATCATGCACTGATCACGTGACTGATCATGCACTGATCACGTGGCTATCATGCACTACTCACGTGGCTGATCATGCAATGATCATGTAGCTACCATGTACTGGTCACGTGAATGATCATGCACTGATCAGGTGACTGATCATGCACTGATCACGTGGCTATCATGCACTGATCACTGACTGATCATGCACTGATCACGTCTATATCATGCACTGATCACATGACTGATCATGCACTGATCACGTGGCTGATCATGCACTGATCACGTGACTGAGCATGGACTGATCACATGACTATCATGTGTGATCACGTGACTTAATGGCGCTGATCATGTGACTGATCATGCACTGATCATGTTTGCTATCATACACTGATCATGTGCCTCTGGAGGCAATAAACAAAGAGCTGAGTAGGCACGAATCAAACAGTCAGCAGGCAATAATCATGGAACTCAGGTGTGAGGAATCATGCTGCTCAGCTGGCAATAATCAAGCAGCTGAGCAGGCAGGAATTACGCAGCACAGCTGGCAATTGTCAAGCAGATGACAGGCAGGAATCGTGCAGCTCAGCTGGCAATTGTCAAGCAGATGAGCAGACAGTAATCACGCAGCTCAGCAGGCCCTGATCACGTGACTGAGCATGCACTGTTCACGTGGCTGATCATACACTGATCACGTGATGATCATGCACTGATCACTTGGATATCATGCACTGATCACGTGGCTGATCATACACTGTCACGTGTCTGACCATGCACTGATCACGTGGCTGATCATACACTGATCACGTAACTCATGCACTGATCACGTGGCTATCATGCACTGATCACGTGGCTGATCATGCACTGATCACGTGCAACCATGCACTGTCACGTGACTGATCATGCACTGATCACGTGACTGATCATGCACTGATCACGTGACTGATCATGCACTGATCACGTGGCTATCATGCACTGCTCACGTGGCTGATCATGCAATGATCACGTAGCAACCATGTACTGTCACGTGACTGATCATGCACTGATCACGTAATTGATCATGCACTGATCACGTGGCTGATCATGCACTGATCACGTGGCTGATCACACATGATCACGTGACTGATCATGCACTGATCACGTGGCTCATGCACTGATCACGTGGCTGATCATACACGATCACGTGACTGATCATGCACTGATCACGTGGCTATCATGCACTGATCACGTGGCTGATCATGCACTGATCACGTGGCTGATCATGCACTGATCACGTGACTGATCATGCACTGATCACGTGGCTGATCACACTGATCACGTGGCTGATCATGCACTGATCATGGATATCATGCACTGATCACGTGGCTGATCAC
This sequence comes from Bos javanicus, assembly GCF_032452875.1. NCBI lineage: Eukaryota > Metazoa > Chordata > Mammalia > Artiodactyla > Bovidae > Bos > Bos javanicus. The sequence continues at coordinate 49,909 of NW_026894195.1, forward strand.
ACACGATCACGTGACTGATCATGCACTGATCACGTGGCTATCATGCACTGATCACGTGGCTATCATGCACTGATCACGTGGCTGATCATGCACTGATCACGTGACTGATCATGCACTGATCACGTGGCTGATCACACATGATCACGTGGCTGATCATGCACTGATCACGTGGATATCATGCACTGATCACGTGGCTGATCACACTGATCACGTGACTGATCATGCACTGATCACGTGGCTATCATGCACTGATCACGTGGCTATCATGCACTGATCACGTGGCTGATCATGCAATGATCACGTAGCTACCATGTACTGGTCACGTGACTGATCATGCACTGATCACGTAATTGATCATGCACTGATCACGTGGCTGATCATGCACTGATCACGTGGCTGATCATACACTGATCACGTGACTGATCATGCACTGATCACGTGACTGATCATGCACTGATCACGTGGCTATCATGCACTGATCACGTGGCTGATCATGCACTGATCACGTGCCTGATCATGCACTGATCACGTGGCTGATCATGCACTGATCACGTGACTGATCATGCACTGATCACGTGTCTGATCATGCACTGATCACGTGGCTATCATGCACTGCTCACGTGGCTGATCATGCCATGATCACGCAGCTACCATGTACTGGTCACATGACTGATCATGCACTGATCACGTGACTGATCATGCAGTGATCACGTGGCTATCATGCACTACTCACGTGGCTGATCATGCAATGATCATGTAGCTACCATGTACAGGTCACGTGAATGATCATACACCCATCAGGTGACTGATCATGCACTGATCACGTGGCTATCATGCACTGATCACGAGACTGATCATGCACTGATCACGTCTATATCATGCACTGATCACATGACTGCCCATGCACTGATCACGTGGATGATCATACACTAATCTTGTGACAGATCATGCACTGATCACGTGGCTGATCATGCACTGATACCGTGACTGAGCATGGACTGATCACATGACTATCATGTAGTGATCACGTGACTTAATGGCGCTGATCATGTGACTGATCATGCGCTGATCATGTTTGCTATCATACACTGATCATGTGCCTCTGGAGGCAATAAACAAAGAGCTGAGTAGGCACGAATCAAACAGTCAGCAGGCAATAATCATGGAACTCAGGTGTGAGGAATCATGCTGCTCAGCTGGCAATAATCAAGCAGCTGAGCAGGCAGGAATTACGCAGCACAGCTGGCAATTGTCAAGCAGATGACAGGCAGGAATCGTGCAGCTCAGCTGGCAATTGTCAAGCAGATGAGCAGACAGTAATCACGCAGCTCAGCAGGCCCAGATCACGTGACTGAGCATGCACTGTTCACGTGGCTGATCATACACTGATCACGTGATGATCATGCACTGATCACTTGGATATCATGCACTGATCACGTGGCTGATCATACACTGTTCACGTGTCTGACCATGCACTGATCACGTGGCTGATCATACACTGCTCACGTAACTGATCATGCACTGATCACGTGGCTATCATGCACTGATCACGTGGCTGAACATGCACTGTTCACGTGGCTGATCACACACCTGTCACGTGACATATCATGCACTGATCACGTGGCACTCATGCACTGATCACGTGGCTGATCATGCACTGCACGTGGCTGATCATGCACTGATCACGTAGCAACATGCACTGTCACGTGACTGATCATGCACTGATCACGTGGCTGATCATGCACTGATCACGTGGCTGATCATGCACTGATCACGTGGCTATCATGACTGATCACGTGGCTGATCATGCAATGATCACGTAGCTACCATGTACTGGTCACGTGACTGATCATGCACTGATCACGTAATTGATCCTGCACTGATCACGTGGCTCATCATGCACTGATCCGTGGCTGATCACACTGTATCACGTGACTGATCATGCACTGATCACGTGGCTGATCATGCACTGATCACGTGGCTATCATGCACTGATCACGTGGATATCATGCACTGATCACGTGGCTGATCACACACGTATCACGTGACTGATCATGCACTGATCACGTGGCTATCATGCACTGATCACGTGGCTATCATGCACTGATCACGTGGCTGATCATGCACTGATCACGGAGCTACCATGCACTGATCACGTGACTGATCATGCACTGATCACGTAATTGATCATGCACTGATCACGTGACTGATCATGCACTGATCACGTGACTGATCATGCACTGATCACGTGACTGATCATGCACTGATCACGTGGCTATCATGCACTGATCACGTGGCTGATCATGCACTGATCACGCAGCTACCATGCACTGTCACATGACTGATCATGCACTGATCACATGACTGATCATGCACTGATCACGTGGCTTATCATGCACTGATCATGTGACTGATCATGTGCTGATCATGTTTGGTCATACACTGATCATGTGCCTCTGGAGGCAATGAACAAAGAGCTGAGTAGGCACGAATCAGTCAGCAGGCAATAATCATGGAACTCAGCTGTGAGGAATCATGCTGCTCAGCTGGCAATAATCAAGCAGCTGAGCAGGCAGGAATTACGCAGCACAGCTGGCAATTGTCAAGCAGATGACAGGCAGGAATCGTGCAGCTCAGCTGGCAATTGTCAAGCAGATGAGCAGACAGTAATCACGCAGCTCAGCAGGCCCTGATCACGTGACTGAGCATGCACTGTTCACGTGGCTGATCACACTGATCACGTGACTGATCATGCACTGATCACGTGGCTGATCATGCACTGATCACGTGGCTATCATGCACTGATCACGTGGCTGATCATGCACTGATCACGTGGCTGATCATGCACTGATCACGTGGCTGATCATGCACTGATCACGTGACTGATCATGCACTGATCACGTGGCTGATCATGCACTGATCACGTGGCTATCATGCACTGATCACGTGGCTGATCATGCATGATCACGCAGCTATGCACTGATCACGTGACTGATCATGCACTGATCACGTGACTGATCATGCACTGATCACGTGGCTATCATGCACTGATCACGTGGCTGATCATGCAACGATCACGTAGCTAACCATGTACTGGTCACGTGACTGATCATGCACTGATCACGTAATTGATCATGCACTGATCACGTGGCTGATCATGCACTGATCACGTGGCTGATCACACTGATCACGTGACTGATCATGCACTGATCACGTGGCTATCATGCACTGATCACGTGGCTATCATGCACTGATCACGTGGCTGATCATGCACTGATCACGTGACTGATCATGCACTGATCACGTGACTGATCATGCACTGATCACGTGGCTATCATGCACTGATCACGTGGCTGATCATGCATGATCACGCAGCTACCATGTACTGGTCACATGACTGATCATGCACTGATCACGTGACTGATCATGCACTGATCACGTGGCTGATCATGCACTGATCACGTGGCTGATCATGCACTGATCACGTGACTGATCATGCACTGATCACGTCTATATCATGCACTGATCACATGACTGCCCATGCACTGATCACGTGGATGATCATACACTAATCATGTGACAGATCATGCACTGATCACGTGGCTGATCATGCACTGATACCGTGACTGAGCATGGACTGATCACATGACTATCATGTAGTGATCACGTGACTTAATGGCGCTGATCATGTGACTGATCATGCACTGATCATGTTTGCTATCATACACTGATCATGTGCCTCTGGAGGCAATAAACAAAGAGCTGAGTAGGCACGAATCAAACAGTCAGCAGGCAATAATCATGGAACTCAGGTGTGAGGAATCATGCTGCTCAGCTGGCAATAATCAAGCAGCTGAGCAGGCAGGAATTACGCAGCACAGCTGGCAATTGTCAAGCAGATGACAGGCAGGAATCGTGCAGCTCAGCTGGCAATTGTCAAGCAGATGAGCAGACAGTAATCACGCAGCTCAGCAGGCCCTGATCACGTGACTGAGCATGCACTGTTCACGTGGCTGATCATACACTGATCACGTGATGATCATGCACTGATCACGTGGATATCATGCACTGATCACGTGGCTGATCATACACTGTTCACGTGTCTGACCATGCACTGATCACGTGGCTGATCATACACTGCTCACGTAACTGATCATGCACTGATCACGTGGCTATCATGCACTGATCACGTGGCTGAACATGCACTGATCACGTGGCTGATCACACACCTGTCACGTGACATATCATGCACTGATCACGTGGCACTCATGCACTGATCACGTGGCTGATCATGCACTGATCACGTGGCTGATCATGCAATGATCACGTGGCTATCATGCACTGATCACGTGACTGATCATGCACTGATCACGTAACTGATCATGCACTGATCACGTGACTGATCATGCACTGATCACGTGACTGATCATGCACTGATCACGTGACTGATCATGCACTGATCACGTGGCTATCATGCACTGATCACGTGGCTGATCATGCACTGATCACGTAGCTACCATGTACTGGTCACGTGACTGATCATGCACTGATCACGTAACTGATCATGCACTGATCACGTGGCTTATCATGCACTGATCATGTGACTGATCATGTGCTGATCATGTTTGGTGTCATACACTGATCATGTGCCTATGGAGGCAATGAACATAGAGCTGAGTAGGCAGAATCAGTCAGCAGGCTATAATCATGGAACTCACCTCTGAGAAATCATGCTGCTCAGCTGGCAATAATCAAGTAGATGAGCAGGCAGGAATTACGCAGCACAGGTGGCAATTGTCAAGCAGATGACAGGCAGGAATCGTGCAGCTCAGCTGGCAATTGTCAAGCAGATGAGCAGACAGTAATCACGCAGCTCAGCAGGCCCTGATCACGTGACTGATCATGCACTGATCACGTGGCTGATCACACACTGATCACGTGACTGATCATGCACTGATCACGTGACTGATCATGCACTGATCACGTGGCTATCATGCACTGATCACGTGGCTGATCATGCACTGATCACGTGGCTGATCATGCACTGATCACGTGGCTGATCATGCACTGATCACGTGACTGATCATGCACTGATCACGTGGCTGATCATGCACTGATCACGTGGCTATCATGCACTGATCACGTGGCTGATCATGCATGATCACGCAGCTACCATGCACTGATCACGTGACTGATCATGCACTGATCACGTGACTGATCATGCACTGATCACGTGGCTATCATGCACTGATCACGTGGCTGATCATGCACTGATCACGAGCAATGTACTGATCACGTGACTGATCATGCACTGATCACGTAATTGATCATGCACTGATCACGTGGCTGATCATGCACTGATCACGTGGCTGATCACACTGATCACGTGACTGATCATGCACTGATCACGTGGCTATCATGCACTGATCACGTGGCTGATCATGCACTGATCACGTGGCTGATCATGCACTGATCACGTGACTGATCATGCACTGATCACGTGACTGATCATGCACTGATCACGTGGCTATCATGCACTGATCACGTGGCTGATCATGCATGATCACGTAGCTACCATACTGGTCACGACTGATCATGCACTGATCACGTGACTGATCATGCACTGATCACGTGGCTGATCATGCACTGATCACGTGGCTGATCATGCACTGATCACGTGACTGATCATGCACTGATCACGTCTATATCATGCACTGATCACATGACTGCCCATGCACTGATCACGTGGATGATCATACACTAATCTTGTGACAGATCATGCACTGATCACGTGGCTGATCATGCACTGATACCGTGACTGAGCATGGACTGATCACATGACTATCATGTAGTGATCACGTGACTTAATGGCGCTGATCATGTGACTGATCATGCGCTGATCATGTTTGCTATCATACACTGATCATGTGCCTCTGGAGGCAATAAACAAAGAGCTGAGTAGGCACGAATCAAACAGTCAGCAGGCAATAATCATGGAACTCAGGTGTGAGGAATCATGCTGCTCAGCTGGCAATAATCAAGCAGCTGATCAGGCAGGAATTATGCAGCACAGCTGGCAATTGTCAAGCAGATGACAGGCAGGAATCGTGCAGCTCAGCTGGCAATTGTCAAGCAGATGAGCAGACAGTAATCACGCAGCTCAGCAGGCCCTGATCACGTGACTGAGCATGCACTGTTCACGTGGCTGATCATACACTGATCACGTGATGATCATGCACTGATCACGTGGATATCATGCACTGATCACGTGGCTGATCATACACTGTTCACGTGTCTGACCATGCACTGATCACGTGGCTGATCATACACTGATCACGTAACTGATCATGCACTGATCACGTGGCTATCATGCACTGATCACGTGGCTGAACATGCACTGATCACGTGGCTGATCACACACCTGTCACGTGACATATCATGCACTGATCACGTGGCACATGCACTGATCACGTGGCTGATCATGCACTGATCACGTGGCTGATCATGCACTGATCACGGAGCTGCCATGCACTGGTCACGTGACTGATCATGCACTGATCACGTAATTGATCATGCACTGATCACGTGACTGATCATGCACTGATCACGTGACTGATCATGCACTGATCACGTGACTGATCATGCACTGATCACGTGGCTATCATGCACTGCTCACGTGGCTGATCATGCACTGATCACAGCTACCATGTACTGGTCACGTGACTGATCATGCACTGATCACGTAACTGATCATGCACTGATCACGTGGCTTATCATGCACTGATCACGTGACTGATCATGTGCTGATCATGTTTGGTGTCACACACTGATCATGTGCCTATGGAGGCAATGAACATAGAGCTGAGTAGGCAGGAATCAGTCAGCAGGCTATAATCATGTAACTCACCTCTGAGAAATCATGCTGCTGAGCTGGCAATAATCAAGTAGATGATCAGGCAGGAATTACGCAGCACAGGTGGCAATTGTCAAGCAGCTGACAGGCAGGAATCGTGCAGCTCAGCTGGCAATTGTCAAGCAGATGAGCAGACAGTAATCACGCAGCTCATCATGCACTGATCACGTGACTGATCATGCACTGATCACGTGGCTGATCATACACTGATCACATGACTGATCATGCACTGATCACGTGACTGATCATGCACTGATCACGTGGCTATCATGCACTGATCACGTGGCTGACATACACTGATCACGTGCCTGATCATGCACTGATCACGTGGCTGATCATGCACTGATCACGTGACTGATCATGCACTGATCACGTGTCTGATCATGCACTGATCACGTGGCTATCATGCACTGCTCACGTGGCTGATCATGCCATGATCACGCAGCTACCATGTACTGGTCACATGACTGATCATGCACTGATCACGTGACTGATCATGCAGTGATCACGTGGCTATCATGCACTACTCACGTGGCTGATCATGCAATGATCATGTAGCTACCATGTACAGGTCACGTGAATGATCATACACCCATCAGGTGACTGATCATGCACTGATCACGTGGCTATCATGCACTGATCACGAGACTGATCATGCACTGTCACGTCTATATCATGCACTGATCACATGACTGCCCATGCACTGATCACGTGGATGATCATACACTAATCTTGTGACAGATCATGCACTGATCACGTGGCTGATCATGCACTGATACCGTGACTGAGCATGGACTGATCACATGACTATCATGTAGTGATCACGTGACTTAATGGCGCTGATCATGTGACTGATCATGCGCTGATCATGTTTGCTATCATACACTGATCATGTGCCTCTGGAGGCAATAAACAAAGAGCTGAGTAGGCACGAATCAAACAGTCAGCAGGCAATAATCATGGAACTCAGGTGTGAGGAATCATGCTGCTCAGCTGGCAATAATCAAGCAGCTGAGCAGGCAGGAATTACGCAGCACAGCTGGCAATTGTCAAGCAGATGACAGGCAGGAATCGTGCAGCTCAGCTGGCAATTGTCAAGCAGATGAGCAGACAGTAATCACGCAGCTCAGCAGGCCCAGATCACGTGACTGAGCATGCACTGTTCACGTGGCTGATCATACACTGATCACGTGATGATCATGCACTGATCACTTGGATATCATGCACTGATCACGTGGCTGATCATACACTGTTCACGTGTCTGACCATGCACTGATCACGTGGCTGATCATACACTGCTCACGTAACTGATCATGCACTGATCACGTGGCTATCATGCACTGATCACGTGGCTGAACATGCACTGTTCACGTGGCTGATCACACACCTGTCACGTGACATATCATGCACTGATCACGTGGCACTCATGCACTGATCACGTGGCTGATCATACTCTGCTCACGTAACTCATGCACACATCACGTGGCTATCATGCACTGCTCACGTGGCTCGTCATGGAATGATCACGTAGCAACCATATACTGGTCACGTGACTGATCATGCACAGATCACGTAAATGATCATGCACTGTTCACGTGACTGATCATGTACTGATCACGTGACTGATCATGCACTGATCACGTGGCTATCATGCTCTGCTCACGTGGCTGATCATGCAATGATCACGTAGCAACCATGTACTGGTCACGTGACTGATCATGCACTGATCACGTAATTGATCCTGCACTGATCACGTGGCTCATCATGCACTGATCACGTGGCTGATCACACATGTATCACGTGACTGATCATGCACTGATCACGTGGCTCTCATGCACTGATCACGTGGCTGTCATGCACTGATCACGTGGATATCATGCACTGATCACGTGGCTGATCACACACGATCACATGACTGATCATGCACTGATCACGTGGCTATCATGCACTGATCACGTGGCTGATCATGCAATGATCACGTAGCTACCATGTACTGGTCACGTGACTGATCATGCACTGATCACGTAATTGATCATGCACTGATCACGTGGCTGATCATGCACTGATCACGTGGCTGATCATGCACTGATCACGTGACTGATCATGCACTGATCACGTGACTGATCATGCACTGATCACGTGGCTATCATGCACTGATCACGTGGCTGATCATGCACTGATCACGTGACTGATCATGCACTGATCACGTGGCTGATCATGCACTGATCACGTGGCTGTCATGCACTACTCACGTGGCTGATCATGCAATGATCACGTAGCTACCATGTACAGGTCACGTGAATGATCATACACCCATCAGGTGACTGATCATGCACTGATCACGTGGCTATCATGCACTGATCACGTGACTGATCATGCACTGATCACGTCTATATCATGCACTGATCACATGACTGCCCATGCACTGATCACGTGGATGATCATACACTAATCTTGTGACAGATCATGCACTGATCACGTGGCTGATCATGCACTGATACCGTGACTGAGCATGGACTGATCACATGACTATCATGTAGTGATCACGTGACTTAATGGCGCTGATCATGTGACTGATCATGCGCTGATCATGTTTGCTATCATACACTGATCATGTGCCTCTGGAGGCAATAAACAAAGAGCTGAGTAGGCACGAATCAAACAGTCAGCAGGCAATAATCATGGAACTCAGGTGTGAGGAATCATGCTGCTCAGCTGGCAATAATCAAGCAGCTGAGCAGGCAGGAATTACGCAGCACAGCTGGCAATTGTCAAGCAGATGACAGGCAGGAATCGTGCAGCTCAGCTGGCAATTGTCAAGCAGATGAGCAGACAGTAATCACGCAGCTCAGCAGGCCCAGATCACGTGACTGAGCATGCACTGTTCACGTGGCTGATCATACACTGATCACGTGATGATCATGCACTGATCACTTGGATATCATGCACTGATCACGTGGCTGATCATACACTGTCACGTGTCTGACCATGCACTGATCACGTGGCTGATCATACACTGATCACGTAACTGATCATGCACTGATCACGTGGCTATCATGCACTGATCACGTGGCTGATCATGCACTGATCACGTAGCAACCATGTACTGGTCACGTGACTGATCATGCACTGATCACGTAATTGATCATGCACTGATCACGTGGCTGATCATGCACTGATCACGTGACTGATCACACATGATCACGTGACTGATCATGCACTGATCACGTGGCTATCATGCACTGATCACGTGGCTATCATGCACTGATCACGTGGCTGATCATGCACTGATCACGTGACTGATCATGCACTGATCACGTGACTGATCATGCACTGATCACGTGGCTATCATGCACTGCTCACGTGGCTGATCATGCCATGATCACGTAGCTACCATGTACTGGTCACATGACTGATCATGCACTGATCACGTGACTGATCATGCACTGATCACGTGGCTGATCATGCACTGATCACGTGGCTGATCATGCACTGATCACGTGACTGATCATGCACTGATCACGTCTATATCATGCACTGATCACATGACTGCCCATGCACTGATCACGTGGATGATCATACACTAATCATGTGACAGATCATGCACTGATCACGTGGCTGATCATGCACTGATACCGTGACTGAGCATGGACTGATCACATGACTATCATGTAGTGATCACGTGACTTAATGGCGCTGATCATGTGACTGATCATGCGCTGATCATGTTTGCTATCATACACTGATCATGTGCCTCTGGAGGCAATAAACAAAGAGCTGAGTAGGCACGAATCAAACAGTCAGCAGGCAATAATCATGGAACTCAGGTGTGAGGAATCATGCTGCTCAGCTGGCAATAATCAAGCAGCTGAGCAGGCAGGAATTACGCAGCACAGCTGGCAATTGTCAAGCAGATGACAGGCAGGAATCGTGCAGCTCAGCTGGCAATTGTCAAGCAGATGAGCAGACAGTAATCACGCAGCTCAGCAGGCCCTGATCACGTGACTGAGCATGCACTGTTCACGTGGCTGATCATACACTGATCACGTGATGATCATGCACTGATCACGTGGATATCATGCACTGATCACGTGGCTGATCATACACTGTTCACGTGTCTGACCATGCACTGATCACGTGGCTGATCATACACTGCTCACGTAACTGATCATGCACTGATCACGTGGCTATCATGCACTGATCACGTGGCTGATCATGCACTGATCACGTGGCTACATGCACTGGTCACGTGACTGATCATGCACTGATCACGTAATTGATCATGCACTGATCACGTGGCTGATCATGCACTGATCACGTGGCTGATCACACATGATCACGTGACTGATCATGCACTGATCACGTGGCTATCATGCACTGATCACGTGGCTATCATGCACTGATCACGTGGCTGATCATGCACTGATCACGTGACTGATCATGCACTGATCACGTGGCTGATCATGCACTGATCACGTGACTGATCATGCACTGATCACGTGACTGATCATGCACTGATCACGTGGCTATCATGCACTGATCACGTGGCTGATCATGCATGATCACGTAGCTACCATGTACTGGTCACGTGACTGATCATGCACTGATCACGTGACTGATCATGCACTGATCACGTGGCGATCATGCACTGATCACGTGGCTGATCATGCACTGATCACGTGACTGATCATGCACTGATCACGTCTATATCATGCACTGATCACATGACTGATCATGCACTGATCACGTGGATGATCATGCACTGATCACGTGACTGATCATGCACTGATCACGTGGCTGATCATGCACTGATCACGTGGCTGATCATGCACTGATCACGTGACTATCATGCACTGATCACGTGGCACTCATGCACTGATCACGTGGCTGATCATACACTGATCACGTAACTGATCATGCACTGATCACGTGGCTATCATGCACTGATCACGTGGCTGATCATGCAATGATCACGTAGCTACCATATACTGGTCACGTGACTGATCATGCACTGATCACGTGATGATCATGCACTGATCACGTGACTGATCATGCACTGATCACGTGACTGATCATGCACTGATCACGTGGCTATCATGCACTGATCACGTGGCTGATCATGCACTGATCACGTAGCATCATGCACTGATCACGTGACTGATCATGCACTGATCACGTAACTGATCATGCACTGATCACGTGGCTGATCATGCACTGATCACGTGGCTGATCACACATGATCACGTGACTGATCATGCACTGATCACGTGGCTATCATGCACTGATCACGTGGCTATCATGCACTGATCACGTGGCTGATCATGCACTGATCACGTAGCTATCATGCACTGATCACGTGACTGATCATGCACTGATCACGTAATTGATCATGCACTGATCACGTGGCTCATGCACTGATCACGTGGCTGATCACACTGATCACGTGACTGATCATGCACTGATCACGTGACTGATCATGCACTGATCACGTGGCTATCATGCACTGATCACGTGGATGATCATGCACTGATCACGTGGCTGATCACACACGATCACGTGACTGATCATGCACTGATCACGTGGCTATCATGCACTGATCACGTGGCTATCATGCACTGATCACGTGGCTGATCATGCACTGATCACGGAGCTGCCATGCACTGATCACGTGACTGATCATGCACTGATCACGTAATTCATGCACTGATCACGTGACTGATCATGCACTGATCACGTGACTGATCATGCACTGATCACGTGACTGATCATGCACTGATCACGTGGCTATCATGCACTGATCACGTGGCTGATCATGCACTGATCACGCAGCTACCATGCACTGATCACGTGACTGATCATGCACTGATCACATGACTGATCATGCACTGATCACGTGGCTTATCATGCACTGATCATGTGACTGATCATGCGCTGATCATGTTTGCTGTCATACACTGATCATGTGCCTCTGGAGGCAATGAACAAAGAGCTGAGTAGGCACGAATCAGTCAGCAGGCAATAATCATGGAACTCAGCTCTGAGAAATCATGCTGCTCAGCTGGCAATAATCAAGTAGCTGAGCAGGCAGGAATTACGCAGCACAGCTGGCAATTGTCAAGCAGATGACAGGCAGGAATCGTGCAGCTCAGCTGGCAATTGTCAAGCAGATGAGCAGACAGTAATCACGCAGCTCAGCAGGCCCTGATCACGTGACTGAGCATGCACTGTTCACGTGGCTGATCATACACTGATCACGTGACTGATCATGCACTGATCACGTGACTGATCATGCACTGATCACGTGGCTATCATGCACTGATCACGTGGCTGATCATGCACTGATCACGTGGCTGATCATGCACTGATCACGTGGCTGATCATGCACTGATCACGTGACTGATCATGCACTGATCACGTGGCTGATCATGCACTGATCACGTGGCTATCATGCACTGATCACGTGGCTGATCATGCATGATCACGCAGCTACCATGCACTGGTCACGTGACTGATCATGCACTGATCACGTGACTGATCATGCACTGATCACGTGGCTATCATGCACTGATCACGTGGCTGATCATGCAATGATCACGTAGCTACCATGTACTGTCACGTGACTGATCATGCACTGATCACGTAATTGATCATGCACTGATCACGTGGCTGATCATGCACTGATCACGTGGCTGATCACACTGATCACGTGACTGATCATGCACTGATCACGTGGCTGATCATGCACTGATCACGTGGCTATCATGCACTGATCACGTGGCTGATCATGCACTGATCACGTAGCTATCATGCACTGATCACGTGACTGATCATGCACTGATCACGTAATTGATCATGCACTGATCACGTGGCTGATCATGCACTGATCACGTGGCTGATCATGCACGATCACGTGACTGATCATGCACTGATCACGTGACTGATCATGCACTGATCACGTGGCTATCATGCACTGATCACGTGGATATCATGCACTGATCACGTGGCTGATCACACACGATCACGTGACTGATCATGCACTGATCACGTGGCTATCATGCACTGATCACGTGGCTATCATGCACTGATCACGTGGCTGATCATGCACTGATCACGGAGCTGCCATGCACTGATCACGTGACTGATCATGCACTGATCACGTGATTGATCATGCACTGATCACGTGACTGATCATGCACTGATCACGTGACTGATCATGCACTGATCACGTGACTGATCATGCACTGATCACGTGGCTATCATGCACTGATCACGTGGCTGATCATGCACTGATCACGTGGCTATCATGCACTGTCACGTGACTGATCATGCACTGATCACATGACTGATCATGCACTGATCACGTGGCTTATCATGCACTGATCATGTGACTGATCATGCGCTGATCATGTTTGGTGTCATACACTGATCATGTGCCTCTGGAGGCAATGAACATAGAGCTGAGTAGGCAGGAATCAGTCAGCAGGCTATAATCATGGAACTCACTCTGAGAAATCATGCTGCTCAGCTGGCAATAATCAAGCAGCTGAGCAGGCAGGAATTACGCAGCACAGCTGGCAATTGTCAAGCAGATGACAGGCAGGAATCGTGCAGCTCAGCTGGCAATTGTCAAGCAGATGAGCAGACAGTAATCACGCAGCTCAGCAGGCCCTGATCACGTGACTGAGCATGCACTGTTCACGTGGCTGATCATACACTGATCACGTGACTGATCATGCACTGATCACGTGGCTGATCATGCACTGATCACGTGGCTATCATGCACTGATCACGTGGCTGATCATGCACTGATCACGTGGCTGATCATGCACTGATCACGTGGCTGATCATGCACTGATCACGTGACTGATCATGCACTGATCACGTGGCTGATCATGCACTGATCACGTGGCTATCATGCACTGCTCACGTGGCTGATCATGCATGATCACGCAGCTACCATGTACTGGTCACATGACTGATCATGCACTGATCACGTGACTGATCATGCACTGATCACGTGGCTATCATGCACTACTCACGTGGCTGATCATGCAATGATCATGTAGCTACCATGTACAGGTCACGTGAATGATCATACACCCATCAGGTGACTGATCATGCACTGATCACGTGGCTATCATGCACTGATCACGGGACTGATCATGCACTGATCACGTCTATATCATGCACTGATCACATGACTGCCCATGCACTGATCACGTGGATGATCATACACTAATCATGTGACAGATCATGCACTGATCACGTGGCTGATCATGCACTGATACCGTGACTGAGCATGGACTGATCACATGACTATCATGTAGTGATCACGTGACTTAATGGCGCTGATCATGTGACTGATCATGCACTGATCATGTTTGCTATCATACACTGATCATGTGCCTCTGGAGGCAATAAACAAAGAGCTGAGTAGGCACGAATCAAACAGTCAGCAGGCAATAATCATGGAACTCAGCTGTGAGGAATCATGCTGCTCAGCTGGCAATAATCAAGCAGCTGAGCAGGCAGGAATTACGCAGCACAGCTGGCAATTGTCAAGCAGATGACAGGCAGGAATCGTGCAGCTCAGCTGGCAATTGTCAAGCAGATGAGCAGACAGTAATCACGCAGCTCAGCAGGCCCTGATCACGTGACTGAGCATGCACTGTTCACGTGGCTGATCATACACTGATCACGTGATGATCATGCACTGATCACTTGGATATCATGCACTGATCACGTGGCTGATCATGCACTGATCACGTGGCTGATCATGCACTGATCACGTGGCTGATCATACACTGATCACGTGACTGATCATGCACTGATCACGTGGCTATCATGCACTGATCACGTGGCTGATCATGCACTGATCACGTGGCTGATCATGCACTGATCACGTGCTATCATGCACTGATCACGTGACTGATCATGCACTGATCACGTGACTGATCATGCACTGATCACGTGGCTGATCATGCACTGATCACGTGGCTGATCATGCACTGATCACGTGACTGATCATGCACTGATCACGTGACTGATCATGCACTGATCACGTGGCTATCATGCACTGATCACGTGGCTGATCATGCACTGATCACGTGACTGATCATGCACTGATCACGTGGCTGATCATGCACTGATCACGTGACTGATCATGCACTGATCACGTGGCTGATCATGCACTGATACCGTGACTGAGCATGGACTGATCACATGACTATCATGTAGTGATCACGTGACTTAATGGCGCTGATCATGTGACTGATCATGCGCTGATCATGTTTGCTATCATACACTGATCATGTGCCTCTGGAGGCAATAAACAAAGAGCTGAGTAGGCACGAATCAAACAGTCAGCAGGCAATAATCATGGAACTCAGGTGTGAGGAATCATGCTGCTCAGCTGGCAATAATCAAGCAGCTGAGCAGGCAGGAATTACGCAGCACAGCTGGCAATTGTCAAGCAGATGACAGGCAGGAATCGTGCAGCTCAGCTGGCAATTGTCAAGCAGATGAGCAGACAGTAATCACGCAGCTCAGCAGGCCCTGATCACGTGACTGAGCATGCACTGTTCACGTGGCTGATCATACACTGATCACGTGATGATCATGCACTGATCACTTGGATATCATGCACTGATCACGTGGCTGATCATACACTGTTCACGTGTCTGACCATGCACTGATCACGTGGCTGATCATACACTGCTCACGTAACTGATCATGCACTGATCACGTGGCTATCATGCACTGATCACGTGGCTGAACATGCACTGTTCACGTGGCTGATCACACACCTGTCACGTGACATATCATGCACTGATCACGTGGCACTCATGCACTGATCACGTGGCTGATCATACTCTGCTCACGTAACTCATGCACACATCACGTGGCTATCATGCACTGCTCACGTGGCTCGTCATGGAATGATCACGTAGCAACCATATACTGGTCACGTGACTGATCATGCACTGATCACGTAAATGATCATGCACTGTTCACGTGACTGATCATGCACTGATCACGTGACTGATCATGCACTGATCACGTGGCTATCATGCACTGCTCACGTGGCTGATCATGCAACGATCACGTAGCAACCATGTACTGGTCACGTGACTGATCATGCACTGATCACGTAATTGATCCTGCACTGATCACGTGGCTCATCATGCACTGATCACGTGGCTGATCACACATGTATCACGTGACTGATCATGCACTGATCACGTGGCTCTCATGCACTGATCACGTGGCTGTCATGCACTGATCACGTGGATATCATGCACTGATCACGTGGCTGATCACACACGTATCACATGACTGATCATGCACTGATCACGTGGCTATCATGCACTGATCACGTGGCTATCATGCACTGATCACGTGGCTGATCATGCAATGATCACGTAGCTACCATGTACTGGTCACGTGACTGATCATGCACTGATCACGTAATTGATCATGCACTGATCACGTGGCTGATCATGCACTGATCACGTGGCTGATCATGCACTGATCACATAACTGATCATGCACTGATCACGTGACTGATCATGCACTGATCACGTGGCTATCATGCACTGATCACTGGCTGATACACTGATCACGTGCCTGGTCATGCACTGATCACGTGGCTGATCATGCACTGATCACGTGACTGATCATGCACTGATCACGTGTCTGATCATGCACTGATCACGTGGCTATCATGCACTGCTCACGTGGCTGATCATGCCATGATCACGCAGCTACCATGTACTGGTCACATGACTGATCATGCACTGATCACGTGACTGATCATGCAGTGATCACGTGGCTATCATGCACTACTCACGTGGCTGATCATGCAATGATCATGTAGCTACCATGTACAGGTCACGTGAATGATCATACACCCATCAGGTGACTGATCATGCACTGATCACGTGGCTATCATGCACTGATCACGAGACTGATCATGCACTGTTCACGTCTATATCATGCACTGATCACATGACTGCCCATGCACTGATCACGTGGATGATCATACACTAATCTTGTGACAGATCATGCACTGATCACGTGGCTGATCATGCACTGATACCGTGACTGAGCATGGACTGATCACATGACTATCATGTAGTGATCACGTGACTTAATGGCGCTGATCATGTGACTGATCATGCGCTGATCATGTTTGCTATCATACACTGATCATGTGCCTCTGGAGGCAATAAACAAAGAGCTGAGTAGGCACGAATCAAACAGTCAGCAGGCAATAATCATGGAACTCAGGTGTGAGGAATCATGCTGCTCAGCTGGCAATAATCAAGCAGCTGAGCAGGCAGGAATTACGCAGCACAGCTGGCAATTGTCAAGCAGATGACAGGCAGGAATCGTGCAGCTCAGCTGGCAATTGTCAAGCAGATGAGCAGACAGTAATCACGCAGCTCAGCAGGCCCAGATCACGTGACTGAGCATGCACTGTTCACGTGGCTGATCATACACTGATCACGTGATGATCATGCACTGATCACTTGGATATCATGCACTGATCACGTGGCTGATCATACACTGTTCACGTGTCTGACCATGCACTGATCACGTGGCTGATCATACACTGCTCACGTAACTGATCATGCACTGATCACGTGGCTATCATGCACTGATCACGTGGCTGAACATGCACTGTTCACGTGGCTGATCACACACCTGTCACGTGACATATCATGCACTGATCACGTGGCACTCATGCACTGATCACGTGGCTGATCATACTCTGCTCACGTAACTCATGCACACATCACGTGGCTATCATGCACTGCTCACGTGGCTCGTCATGGAATGATCACGTAGCAACCATATACTGGTCACGTGACTGATCATGCAAAGATCACGTAAATGATCATGCACTGTTCACGTGACTGATCATGTACTGATCACGTGACTGATCATGCACTGATCACGTGGCTATCATGCTCTGCTCACGTGGCTGATCATGCAACGATCACGTAGCAACCATGTACTGGTCACGTGACTGATCATGCACTGATCACGTAATTGATCCTGCACTGATCACGTGGCTCATCATGCACTGATCACGTGGCTGATCACACATGTATCACGTGACTGATCATGCACTGATCACGTGGCTCTCATGCACTGATCACGTGGCTGTCATGCACTGATCACGTGGATATCATGCACTGATCACGTGGCTGATCACACACGTATCACATGACTGATCATGCACTGATCACGTGGCTATCATGCACTGATCACGTGGCTATCATGCACTGATCACGTGGCTGATCATGCAATGATCACGTAGCTACCATGTACTGGTCACGTGACTGATCATGCACTGATCACGTAATTGATCATGCACTGATCATGTGGCTGATCATGCACTGATCACGTGGCTGATCATACACTGATCACGTAACTGATCATGCACTGATCACGTGACTGATCATGCACTGATCACGTGGCTATCATGCACTGATCACGTGGCTGACATGCACTGATCACGTGCCTGATCATGCACTGATCACGTGGCTGATCATGCACTGATCACGTGACTGATCATGCACTGATCACGTGTCTGATCATGCACTGATCACGTGGCTATCATGCACTGATCACGTGGCTGATCATGCATGATCACGCAGCTACCATGTACTGGTCACATGACTGATCATGCACTGATCACGTGACTGATCATGCACTGATCACGTGGCTATCATGCACTACTCACGTGGCTGATCATGCAATGATCATGTAGCTACCATGTACAGGTCACGTGAATGATCATACACCCATCAGGTGACTGATCATGCACTGATCACGTGGCTATCATGCACTGATCACGAGACTGATCATGCACTGTTCACGTCTATATCATGCACTGATCACATGACTGCCCATGCACTGATCACGTGGATGATCATACACTAATCTTGTGACAGATCATGCACTGATCACGTGGCTGATCATGCACTGATACCGTGACTGAGCATGGACTGATCACATGACTATCATGTAGTGATCACGTGACTTAATGGCACTGATCATGTGACTGATCATGCGCTGATCATGTTTGCTATCATACACTGATCATGTGCCTCTGGAGGCAATAAACAAAGAGCTGAGTAGGCACGAATCAAACAGTCAGCAGGCAATAATCATGGAACTCAGGTGTGAGGAATCATGCTGCTCAGCTGGCAATAATCAAGCAGCTGAGCAGGCAGGAATTATGCAGCACAGCTGGCAATTGTCAAGCAGATGACAGGCAGGAATCGTGCAGCTCAGCTGGCAATTGTCAAGCAGATGAGCAGACAGTAATCACGCAGCTCAGCAGGCCCTGATCACGTGACTGAGCATGCACTGTTCACGTGGCTGATCATACACTGATCACGTGATGATCATGCACTGATCACGTGGATATCATGCACTGATCACGTGGCTGATCATACACTGATCACGTGTCTGATCATGCACTGATCACGTGGCTGATCATGCACTGATCACGTGGCTATCATGCACTGATCACGTGGCTGATCATGCACTGATCACGTGGCTGATCATGCACTGATCACGTGACTGATCATGCACTGATCACGTGACTGATCATGCACTGATCACGTGGCTATCATGCACTGCTCACGTGGCTGATCATGCCATGATCACGCAGCTACCATGTACTGGTCACATGACTGATCATGCACTGATCACGTGACTGATCATGCACTGATCACGTGGCTATCATGCACTACTCACGTGGCTGATCATGCAATGATCATGTAGCTACCATGTACAGGTCACGTGAATGATCATACACCCATCAGGTGACTGATCATGCACTGATCACGTGGCTATCATGCACTGATCACGAGACTGATCATGCACTGATCACGTCTATATCATGCACTGATCACATGACTGCCCATGCACTGATCACGTGGATGATCATACACTAATCATGTGACAGATCATGCACTGATCACGTGGCTGATCATGCACTGATACCGTGACTGAGCATGGACTGATCACATGACTATCATGTAGTGATCACGTGACTTAATGGCGCTGATCATGTGACTGATCATGCGCTGATCATGTTTGCTATCATACACTGATCATGTGCCTCTGGAGGCAATAAACAAAGAGCTGAGTAGGCACGAATCAAACAGTCAGCAGGCAATAATCATGGAACTCAGGTGTGAGGAATCATGCTGCTCAGCTGGCAATAATCAAGCAGCTGAGCAGGCAGGAATTACGCAGCACAGCTGGCAATTGTCAAGCAGATGACAGGCAGGAATCGTGCAGCTCAGCTGGCAATTGTCAAGCAGATGAGCAGACAGTAATCACGCAGCTCAGCAGGCCCAGATCACGTGACTGAGCATGCACTGTTCACGTGGCTGATCATACACTGATCACGTGATGATCATGCACTGATCACTTGGATATCATGCACTGATCACGTGGCTGATCATACACTGTTCACGTGTCTGACCATGCACTGATCACGTGGCTGATCATACACTGCTCACGTAACTGATCATGCACTGATCACGTGGCTATCATGCACTGATCACGTGGCTGAACATGCACTGTTCACGTGGCTGATCACACACCTGTCACGTGACATATCATGCACTGATCACGTGGCACTCATGCACTGATCACGTGGCTGATCATACTCTGCTCACGTAACTCATGCACACATCACGTGGCTATCATGCACTGCTCACGTGGCTCGTCATGGAATGATCACGTAGCTACCATATACTGGTCACGTGACTGATCATGCACAGATCACGTAAATGATCATGCACTGTTCACGTGACTGATCATGTACTGATCACGTGACTGATCATGCACTGATCACGTGGCTATCATGCACTGCTCACGTGGCTGATCATGCAACGATCACGTAGCAACCATGTACTGGTCACGTGACTGATCATGCACTGATCACGTAATTGATCATGCACTGATCACGTGGCTCATCATGCACTGATCACGTGGCTGATCACACATGTATCACGTGACTGATCATGCACTGATCACGTGGCTCATGCACTGATCACGTGGCTGTCATGCACTGATCACGTGGATATCATGCACTGATCACGTGGCTGATCACACACGTATCACGTGACTGATCATGCACTGATCACGTGGCTATCATGCACTGATCACGTGGCTGATCATGCACTGATCACGTGGCTATCATGCACTGATCACGTGGCTGATCATGCACTGATCACGTAGCTATCATGCACTGATCACGTGACTGATCATGCACTGATCACGTAATTGATCA
Organism: Bos javanicus; assembly: GCF_032452875.1. Taxonomy (NCBI): domain Eukaryota; kingdom Metazoa; phylum Chordata; class Mammalia; order Artiodactyla; family Bovidae; genus Bos; species Bos javanicus. Next base: position 72,144 of record NW_026894195.1, read on the forward strand.
TGCACTGATCACGTGGCTGATCATGCACTGATCACGTGGCTGATCATGCACTGATCACGTGACTGATCATGCACTGATCACGTGACTGATCATGCACTGATCACGTGGCTATCATGCACTGATCACGTGGCTGATCATGCACTGATCACGTGACTGATCATGCACTGATCACGTGGCTGATCACACATGATCACGTGACTGATCATGCACTGATCACGTGGCTGATCATGCACTGATCACGTGGCTGATCATGCACTGATCACGTGGCTGATCATGCACTGATCACGTGGCTATCATGCACTGATCACGTGGCTGATCATGCAATGATCACGTAGCTATCATGTACTGTCACGTGACTGATCATGCACTGATCACGTAATTGATCATGCACTGATCACGTGGCTGATCATGCACTGATCACGTGGCTGATCATGCACTGATCACGTGACTGATCATGCACTGATCACGTGACTGATCATGCACTGATCACGTGGCTATCATGCACTGATCACGTGGCTGACATACACTGATCACGTGCCTGATCATGCACTGATCACGTGGCTGATCATGCACTGATCACGTGACTGATCATGCACTGATCACGTGTCTGATCATGCACTGATCACGTGGCTATCATGCACTGCTCACGTGGCTGATCATGCATGATCACGCAGCTACCATGTACTGGTCACATGACTGATCATGCACTGATCACGTGACTGATCATGCACTGATCACGTGGCTATCATGCACTACTCACGTGGCTGATCATGCAATGATCATGTAGCTACCATGTACAGGTCACGTGAATGATCATACACCCATCAGGTGACTGATCATGCACTGATCACGTGGCTATCATGCACTGATCACGAGACTGATCATGCACTGATCACGTCTATATCATGCACTGATCACATGACTGCCCATGCACTGATCACGTGGATGATCATACACTAATCTTGTGACAGATCATGCACTGATCACGTGGCTGATCATGCACTGATACCGTGACTGAGCATGGACTGATCACATGACTATCATGTAGTGATCACGTGACTTAATGGCGCTGATCATGTGACTGATCATGCGCTGATCATGTTTGCTATCATACACTGATCATGTGCCTCTGGAGGCAATAAACAAAGAGCTGAGTAGGCACGAATCAAACAGTCAGCAGGCAATAATCATGGAACTCAGGTGTGAGGAATCATGCTGCTCAGCTGGCAATAATCAAGCAGCTGAGCAGGCAGGAATTACGCAGCACAGCTGGCAATTGTCAAGCAGATGACAGGCAGGAATCGTGCAGCTCAGCTGGCAATTGTCAAGCAGATGAGCAGACAGTAATCACGCAGCTCAGCAGGCCCAGATCACGTGACTGAGCATGCACTGTTCACGTGGCTGATCATACACTGATCACGTGATGATCATGCACTGATCACTTGGATATCATGCACTGATCACGTGGCTGATCATGCACTGTTCACGTGTCTGACCATGCACTGATCACGTGGCTGATCATACACTGCTCACGTAACTGATCATGCACTGATCACGTGGCTATCATGCACTGATCACGTGGCTGATCATGCACTGATCACGTGGCTATCATGCACTGGTCACGTGACTGATCATGCACTGATCACGTAAATGATCATGCACTGATCACGTGACTGATCATGCACTGATCACGTGACTGATCATGCACTGATCACGTGGCTATCATGCACTGCTCACGTGGCTGATCATGCAACGATCACGTAGCAACCATGTACTGGTCACGTGACTGATCATGCACTGATCACGTAATTGATCATGCACTGATCACGTGGCTGATCATGCACTGATCACGTGGCTGATCACACATGATCACGTGACTGATCATGCACTGATCACGTGGCTATCATGCACTGATCACGTGGCTGATCATGCACTGATCACGTGGATATCATGCACTGATCACGTGGCTGATCACACACGTATCACGTGACTGATCATGCACTGATCACGTGGCTATCATGCACTGATCACGTGGCTATCATGCACTGATCACGTGGCTGATCATGCACTGATCACGTAGCTATCATGCACTGATCACGTGACTGATCATGCACTGATCACGTAATTGATCATGCACTGATCACGTGGCTGATCATGCACTGATCACGTGGCTGATCATGCACTGATCACGTGACTGATCATGCACTGATCACGTGACTGATCATGCACTGATCACGTGGCTATCATGCACTGATCACGTGGCTGATCATGCACTGATCACGTGCCTGATCATGCACTGATCACGTGGCTGATCATGCACTGATCACGTGACTGATCATGCACTGATCACGTGATTGATCATGCACTGATCACGTGGCTGATCATGCACTGATCACGTGGCTGATCATGCACTGATCACGTGACTGATCATGCACTGATCACGTGGCTGATCATGCACTGATCACGTGGCTGATCATGCACTGATCACGTGGCTATCATGCACTGATCACGTGGCTGATCATGCACTGATCACGTAGCTATCATGCACTGATCACGTGACTGATCATGCACTGATCACGTAATGATCATGCACTGATCACGTGGCTCATCATGCACTGATCAGTGGCTGATCACACTGATCACGTGACTGATCATGCACTGATCACGTGGCTGATCATGCACTGATCACGTGGCTATCATGCACTGATCACGTGGCTGATCATGCACTGATCACGTGGCTGATCATGCACTATCACGTGACTGATCATGCACTGATCACGTGGCTATCATGCACTGATCACGTGGCTATCATGCACTGATCACGTGGCTGATCATGCACTGATCACGTGGCTGCCATGCACTGATCACGTGACTGATCATGCACTGATCACGTAATTGATCATGCACTGATCACGTGACTGATCATGCACTGATCACGTGACTGATCATGCACTGATCACGTGACTGATCATGCACTGATCACGTGGCTATCATGCACTGATCACGTGGCTGATCATGCACTGATCACGTAGCTACCATGCACTGTCACGTGACTGATCATGCACTGATCACGTAATTGATCATGCACTGATCACGTGGCTGATCATGCACTGATCACGTGGCTGATCATGCACTGATCACGTGACTGATCATGCACTGATCACGTGACTGATCATGCACTGATCACGTGGCTATCATGCACTGATCACGTGGCTGATCATACACTGATCACGTGCCTGATCATGCACTGATCACGTGGCTGATCATGCACTGATCACGTGACTGATCATGCACTGATCACGTGTCTGATCATGCACTGATCACGTGGCTATCATGCACTGCTCACGTGGCTGATCATGCCATGATCACGCAGCTACCATGTACTGGTCACATGACTGATCATGCACTGATCACGTGACTGATCATGCAGTGATCACGTGGCTATCATGCACTACTCACGTGGCTGATCATGCAATGATCATGTAGCTACCATGTACAGGTCACGTGAATGATCATACACCCATCAGGTGACTGATCATGCACTGATCACGTGGCTATCATGCACTGATCACGAGACTGATCATGCACTGATCACGTCTATATCATGCACTGATCACATGACTGCCCATGCACTGATCACGTGGATGATCATACACTAATCTTGTGACAGATCATGCACTGATCACGTGGCTGATCATGCACTGATACCGTGACTGAGCATGGACTGATCACATGACTATCATGTAGTGATCACGTGACTTAATGGCGCTGATCATGTGACTGATCATGCGCTGATCATGTTTGCTATCATACACTGATCATGTGCCTCTGGAGGCAATAAACAAAGAGCTGAGTAGGCACGAATCAAACAGTCAGCAGGCAATAATCATGGAACTCAGGTGTGAGGAATCATGCTGCTCAGCTGGCAATAATCAAGCAGCTGAGCAGGCAGGAATTACGCAGCACAGCTGGCAATTGTCAAGCAGATGACAGGCAGGAATCGTGCAGCTCAGCTGGCAATTGTCAAGCAGATGAGCAGACAGTAATCACGCAGCTCAGCAGGCCCAGATCACGTGACTGAGCATGCACTGTTCACGTGGCTGATCATACACTGATCACGTGATGATCATGCACTGATCACTTGGATATCATGCACTGATCACGTGGCTGATCATGCACTGTTCACGTGTCTGACCATGCACTGATCACGTGGCTGATCATACACTGCTCACGTAACTGATCATGCACTGATCACGTGGCTATCATGCACTGATCACGTGGCTGTCATGCACTGATCACGTGGATCATATACTGGTCACGTGACTGATCATGCACTGATCACGTAAATGATCATGCACTGATCACGTGACTGATCATGCACTGATCACGTGACTGATCATGCACTGATCACGTGGCTATCATGCACTGCTCACGTGGCTGATCATGCAATGATCACGTAGCAACCATGTACTGGTCACGTGACTGATCATGCACTGATCACGTAATTGATCATGCACTGATCACGTGGCTGATCATGCACTGATCACGTGGCTGATCACACATGATCACGTGACTGATCATGCACTGATCACGTGGCTCTCATGCACTGATCACGTGGCTGATCATGCACTGATCACGTGGATATCATGCACTGATCACGTGGCTGATCACACACTATCACGTGACTGATCATGCACTGATCACGTGGCTATCATGCACTGATCACGTGGCTATCATGCACTGATCACGTGGCTGATCATGCACTGATCACGTAGCTACCATGCACTGATCACGTGACTGATCATGCACTGATCACGTAATTGATCATGCACTGATCACGTGGCTGATCATGCACTGATCACGTGGCTGATCATGCACTGATCACGTGACTGATCATGCACTGATCACGTGACTGATCATGCACTGATCACGTGGCTATCATGCACTGATCACGTGGCTGATCATGCACTGATCACGTGGCTGATCATGCACTGATCACGTGGCTGATCATGCACTGATCACGTGACTGATCATGCACTGATCACGTGACTGATCATGCACTGATCACGTGGCTGATCATGCACTGATCACGTGGCTGATCACACATGATCACGTGACTGATCATGCACTGATCACGTGGCTGATCATGCACTGATCACGTGGCTGATCATGCACTGATCACGTGGCTATCATGCACTGATCACGTGGCTGATCATGCACTGATCACGTAGCTACCATGCACTGATCACGTGACTGATCATGCACTGATCACGTGATTGATCATGCACTGATCACGTGGCTGATCATGCACTGATCACGTGGCTGATCACACTGATCACGTGACTGATCATGCACTGATCACGTGACTGATCATGCACTGATCACGTGGCTATCATGCACTGATCACGTGGATATCATGCACTGATCACGTGGCTGATCATGCACGTATCACGTGACTGATCATGCACTGATCACGTGGCTATCATGCACTGATCACGTGGCTATCATGCACTGATCACGTGGCTGATCATGCAATGATCACGGAGCTGCCATGCACTGGTCACGTGACTGATCATGCACTGATCACGTAATTGATCATGCACTGATCACGTGACTGATCATGCACTGATCACGTGACTGATCATGCACTGATCACGTGACTGATCATGCACTGATCACGTGGCTATCATGCACTGATCACGTGGCTGATCATGCACTGATCACGCAGCTACCATGCACTGTCACGTGACTGATCATGCACTGATCACGTAATTGATCATGCACTGATCACGTGGCTTATCATGCACTGATCATGTGACTGATCATGTGCTGATCATGTTTGTGTCACACACTGATCATGTGCCTCTGGAGGCAATGAACATAGAGCTGAGTAGGCACGAATCAGTCAGCAGGCTATAATCATGGAACTCACCTCTGAGAAATCATGCTGCTCAGCTGGCAATAATCAAGTAGATGAGCAGGCAGGAATTACGCAGCACAGGTGGCAATTGTCAAGCAGATGACAGGCAGGAATCGTGCAGCTCAGCTGGCAATTGTCAAGCAGATGAGCAGACAGTAATCACGCAGCTCAGCAGGCCCTGATCACGTGACTGAGCATGCACTGTTCACGTGGCTGATCACACACTGATCACGTGACTGATCATGCACTGATCACGTGACTGATCATGCACTGATCACGTGGCTATCATGCACTGATCACGTGGCTGATCATGCACTGATCACGTGACTGATCATGCACTGATCACGTGGCTGATCATGCACTGATCACGTGGCTGATCATGCACTGATCACGTGGCTGATCATGCACTGATCACGTGGCTATCATGCACTGATCACGTGGCTGATCATGCACTGATCACGTGGCTACATGCACTGATCACGTGACTGATCATGCACTGATCACGTGACTGATCATGCACTGATCACGTGACTGATCATGCACTGATCACGTGGCTATCATGCACTGCTCACGTGGCTGATCATGCATGATCACGCAGCTACCATGTACTGGTCACATGACTGATCATGCACTGATCACGTGACTGATCATGCACTGATCACGTGGCTATCATGCACTACTCACGTGGCTGATCATGCAATGATCATGTAGCTACCATGTACAGGTCACGTGAATGATCATACACCCATCAGGTGACTGATCATGCACTGATCACGTGGCTATCATGCACTGATCACGAGACTGATCATGCACTGATCACGTCTATATCATGCACTGATCACATGACTGCCCGTGCACTGATCACGTGGATGATCATACACTAATCTTGTGACAGATCATGCACTGATCACGTGGCTGATCATGCACTGATACCGTGACTGAGCATGGACTGATCACATGACTATCATGTAGTGATCACGTGACTTAATGGCGCTGATCATGTGACTGATCATGCGCTGATCATGTTTGCTATCATACACTGATCATGTGCCTCTGGAGGCAATAAACAAAGAGCTGAGTAGGCACGAATCAAACAGTCAGCAGGCAATAATCATGGAACTCAGCTGTGAGGAATCATGCTGCTCAGCTGGCAATAATCAAGCAGCTGAGCAGGCAGGAATTACGCAGCACAGCTGGCAATTGTCAAGCAGATGACAGGCAGGAATCGTGCAGCTCAGCTGGCAATTGTCAAGCAGATGACAGGCAGGAATCATGCAGCTCAGCTGGCAATTGTCAAGCAGATGAGCAGACAGTAATCACGCAGCTCATCATGCACTGATCACGTGACTGATCATGCACTGATCACGTGGCTGATCATACACTGATCACGTGATGATCATGCACTGATCACGTGGCTATCATGCACTGATCACGTGGCTGATCATGCACTGATCACGTGTCTGATCATGCACTGATCACGTGGCTGATCATACACTGATCACGTGACTGATCATGCACTGATCACGTGGCTATCATGCACTGATCACGTGGCTGATCATGCACTGATCACGTAGCTATCATGCACTGGTCACGTGACTGATCATGCACTGATCACGTAACTGATCATGCACTGATCACGTGGCTGATCATGCACTGATCACGTGACTGATCATGCACTGATCACGTGGCTATCATGCACTGATCACGTGGCTGATCATGCACTGATCACGTGGCTGATCATGCACTGATCACGTGACTATCATGCACTGATCACGTGGCATCATGCACTGATCACGTGGCTGATCATGCACTGATCACGTGACTCATGCACTGATCACGTGGCTATCATGCACTGATCACGTGGCTGATCATGCACTGATCACGTAGCTACCATATACTGGTCACGTGACTGATCATGCACTGATCACGTGGCTGATCATGCACTGATCACGTGACTGATCATGCACTGATCACGTGACTGATCATGCACTGATCACGTGGCTATCATGCACTGATCACGTGGCTGATCATGCACTGATCACGTAGCTACCATGTACTGGTCACGTGACTGATCATGCACTGATCACGTAATTGATCATGCACTGATCACGTGGCTGATCATGCACTGATCACGTGGCTGATCACACATGATCACGTGACTGATCATGCACTGATCACGTGGCTATCATGCACTGATCACGTGACTGATCATGCACTGATCACGTCTATATCATGCACTGATCACGTGACTGATCATGCACTGATCACGTGGATGATCATACACTGATCACGTGACAGATCATGCACTGATCACGTGGCTGATCATGCACTGATACCGTGACTGAGCATGGACTGATCACATGACTATCATGTACTGATCACGTGACTTAATGCGCTGATCATGTGACTGATCATGCGCTGATCATGTTTGCTATCATACACTGATCATGTGCCTCTGGAGGCAATAAACAAAGAGCTGAGTAGGCACGAATCAAACAGTCAGCAGGCAATAATCATGGAACTCAGGTGTGAGGAATCATGCTGCTCAGCTGGCAATAATCAAGCAGCTGAGCAGGCAGGAATTACGCAGCACAGCTGGCAATTGTCAAGCAGATGACAGGCAGGAATCGTGCAGCTCAGCTGGCAATTGTCAAGCAGATGAGCAGACAGTAATCACGCAGCTCAGCAGGCCCTGATCACGTGACTGATCATGCACTGATCACGTGACTGATCATGCACTGATCACGTGGCTATCATGCACTGATCACTTGGCTCGTCATACACTGATCACGTGCTGATCATGCACTGATCACGTGGCTGATCATGCACTGATCACGTGACTGATCATGCACTGATCACGTGTCTGATCATGCACTGATCACGTGGCTATCATGCACTGATCACGTGGCTGATCATGCATGATCACGCAGCTACCATGTACTGGTCACATGACTGATCATGCACTGATCACGTGACTGATCATGCAGTGATCACGTGGCTATCATGCACTACTCACGTGGCTGATCATGCAATGATCATGTAGCTACCATGTACAGGTCACGTGAATGATCATACACCCATCAGGTGACTGATCATGCACTGATCACGTGGCTATCATGCACTGATCACGAGACTGATCATGCACTGTTCACGTCTATATCATGCACTGATCACATGACTGCCCGTGCACTGATCACGTGGATGATCATACACTAATCTTGTGACAGATCATGCACTGATCACGTGGCTGATCATGCACTGATACCGTGACTGAGCATGGACTGATCACATGACTATCATGTAGTGATCACGTGACTTAATGGCGCTGATCATGTGACTGATCATGCGCTGATCATGTTTGCTATCATACACTGATCATGTGCCTCTGGAGGCAATAAACAAAGAGCTGAGTAGGCACGAATCAAACAGTCAGCAGGCAATAATCATGGAACTCAGGTGTGAGGAATCATGCTGCTCAGCTGGCAATAATCAAGCAGCTGAGCAGGCAGGAATTACGCAGCACAGCTGGCAATTGTCAAGCAGATGACAGGCAGGAATCGTGCAGCTCAGCTGGCAATTGTCAAGCAGATGAGCAGACAGTAATCACGCAGCTCAGCAGGCCCAGATCACGTGACTGAGCATGCACTGATCACGTGGATATCATGCACTGATCACGTGGCTGATCATACACTGTTCACGTGTCTGACCATGCACTGATCACGTGGCTGATCATACACTGCTCACGTAACTGATCATGCACTGATCACGTGGCTATCATGCACTGATCACGTGGCTGAACATGCACTGTTCACGTGGCTGATCACACACCTGTCACGTGACATATCATGCACTGATCACGTGGCACTCATGCACTGATCACGTGGCTGATCATACTCTGCTCACGTAACTCATGCACACATCACGTGGCTATCATGCACTGCTCACGTGGCTCGTCATGGAATGATCACGTAGCAACCATATACTGGTCACGTGACTGATCATGCAAAGATCACGTAAATGATCATGCACTGTTCACGTGACTGATCATGTACTGATCACGTGACTGATCATGCACTGATCACGTGGCTATCATGCTCTGCTCACGTGGCTGATCATGCAATGATCACGTAGCAACCATGTACTGGTCACGTGACTGATCATGCACTGATCACGTAATTGATCCTGCACTGATCACGTGGCTCATCATGCACTGATCACGTGGCTGATCACACATGTATCACGTGACTGATCATGCACTGATCACGTGGCTCTCATGCACTGATCACGTGGCTGTCATGCACTGATCACGTGGATATCATGCACTGATCACGTGGCTGATCACACACGTATCACATGACTGATCATGCACTGATCACGTGGCTATCATGCACTGATCACGTGGCTATCATGCACTGATCACGTGGCTGATCATGCACTGATCACGTAGCTACCATGCACTGATCACGTGACTGATCATGCACTGATCACGTGGCTGATCATGCACTGATCACGTGGCTATCATGCACTGATCACGTGGCTGATCATGCACTGATCACGTGCCTGATCATGCACTGATCACGTGGCTGATCATGCACTGATCACGTGGCTATCATGCACTACTCACGTGGCTGATCATGCAATGATCACGTAGCTACCATGTACAGGTCACGTGAGTGATCATACACCCATCAGGTGACTGATCATGCACTGATCACGTGGCTATCATGCACTGATCACGTGACTGATCATGCACTGATCACGTCTATATCATGCACTGATCACATGACTGCCCATGCACTGATCACGTGGATGATCATACACTAATCTTGTGACAGATCATGCACTGATCACGTGGCTGATCATGCACTGATACCGTGACTGAGCATGGACTGATCACATGACTATCATGTAGTGATCACGTGACTTAATGGCGCTGATCATGTGACTGATCATGCGCTGATCATGTTTGCTATCATACACTGATCATGTGCCTCTGGAGGCAATAAACAAAGAGCTGAGTAGGCACGAATCAAACAGTCAGCAGGCAATAATCATGGAACTCAGGTGTGAGGAATCATGCTGCTCAGCTGGCAATAATCAAGCAGCTGAGCAGGCAGGAATTACGCAGCACAGCTGGCAATTGTCAAGCAGATGACAGGCAGGAATCGTGCAGCTCAGCTGGCAATTGTCAAGCAGATGAGCAGACAGTAATCACGCAGCTCAGCAGGCCCAGATCACGTGACTGAGCATGCACTGTTCACGTGGCTGATCATACACTGATCACGTGATGATCATGCACTGATCACTTGGATATCATGCACTGATCACGTGGCTGATCATACACTGTTCACGTGTCTGACCATGCACTGATCACGTGGCTGATCATACACTGCTCACGTAACTGATCATGCACTGATCACGTGGCTATCATGCACTGATCACGTGGCTGATCATGCACTGATCACGTAGCAACCATGTACTGGTCACGTGACTGATCATGCACTGATCACGTAATTGATCATGCACTGATCACGTGGCTCATCATGCACTGATCACGTGGCTGATCACACATGATCACGTGACTGATCATGCACTGATCACGTGGCTATCATGCACTGATCACGTGGCTATCATGCACTGATCACGTGGCTGATCATGCACTGATCACGTGACTGATCATGCACTGATCACGTGACTGATCATGCACTGATCACGTGGCTATCATGCACTGCTCACGTGGCTGATCATGCATGATCACGCAGCTACCATGTACTGGTCACGTGACTGATCATGCACTGATCACGTGACTGATCATGCACTGATCACGTGGCTGATCATGCACTGATCACGTGGCTGATCATGCACTGATCACGTGACTGATCATGCACTGATCACGTCTATATCATGCACTGATCACATGACTGCCCATGCACTGATCACGTGGATGATCATACACTAATCATGTGACAGATCATGCACTGATCACGTGGCTGATCATGCACTGATACCGTGACTGAGCATGGACTGATCACATGACTATCATGTAGTGATCACGTGACTTAATGGCGCTGATCATGTGACTGATCATGCGCTGATCATGTTTGCTATCATACACTGATCATGTGCCTCTGGAGGCAATAAACAAAGAGCTGAGTAGGCACGAATCAAACAGTCAGCAGGCAATAATCATGGAACTCAGGTGTGAGGAATCATGCTGCTCAGCTGGCAATAATCAAGCAGCTGAGCAGGCAGGAATTATGCAGCACAGCTGGCAATTGTCAAGCAGATGACAGGCAGGAATCGTGCAGCTCAGCTGGCAATTGTCAAGCAGATGAGCAGACAGTAATCACGCAGCTCAGCAGGCCCAGATCACGTGACTGAGCATGCACTGTTCACGTGGCTGATCATACACTGATCACGTGATGATCATGCACTGATCACGTGGATATCATGCACTGATCACGTGGCTGATCATACACTGTTCACGTGTCTGACCATGCACTGATCACGTGGCTGATCATGCACTGATCACGTAACTGATCATGCACTGATCACGTGGCTATCATGCACTGATCACGTGGCTGATCATGCACTGATCACGTAGCAACCATGTACTGGTCACGTGACTGATCATGCACTGATCACGTAATTGATCATGCACTGATCACGTGGCTGATCATGCACTGATCACGTGGCTGATCACACATGATCACGTGACTGATCATGCACTGATCACGTGGCTGATCATGCACTGATCACGTGGCTATCATGCACTGATCACTTGGCTGACATGCACTGATCACGTGCCTGATCATGCACTGATCACGTGGCTGATCATGCACTGATCACGTGACTGATCATGCACTGATCACGTGACTGATCATGCACTGATCACGTGGCTATCATGCACTGCTCACGTGGCTGATCATGCATGATCACGCAGCTACCATGTACTGGTCACATGACTGATCATGCACTGATCACGTGACTGATCATGCACTGATCACGTGGCTGATCATGCACTATCACGTGGCTGATCATGCACTGATCACGGACTGATCATGCACTGATCACGTCTATATCATGCACTGATCACATGACTGCCCATGCACTGATCACGTGGATGATCATACACTAATCTTGTGACAGATCATGCACTGATCACGTGGCTGATCATGCACTGATACCGTGACTGAGCATGGACTGATCACATGACTATCATGTAGTGATCACGTGACTTAATGGCGCTGATCATGTGACTGATCATGCGCTGATCATGTTTGCTATCATACACTGATCATGTGCCTCTGGAGGCAATAAACAAAGAGCTGAGTAGGCACGAATCAAACAGTCAGCAGGCAATAATCATGGAACTCAGGTGTGAGGAATCATGCTGCTCAGCTGGCAATAATCAAGCAGCTGAGCAGGCAGGAATCGTGCAGCTCAGCTGCCAATTGTCAAGCAGATGAGCAGACAGTAATCACGCAGCTCAGCAGGCCCAGATCACGTGACTGAGCATGCACTGTTCACGTGGCTGATCATACACTGATCACGTGATGATCATGCACTGATCACTTGGATATCATGCACTGATCACGTGGCTGATCATACACTGTTCACGTGTCTGACCATGCACTGATCACGTGGCTGATCATACACTGCTCACGTAACTGATCATGCACTGATCACGTGGCTATCATGCACTGATCACGTGGCTGAACATGCACTGTTCACGTGGCTGATCACACACCTGTCACGTGACATAACATGCACTGATCACGTGGCACTCATGCACTGATCACGTGGCTGATCATACTCTGCTCACGTAACTGATCATGCACACATCACGTGGCTATCATGCACTGCTCACGTGGCTCGTCATGGAATGATCACGTAGCTACCATATACTGGTCACGTGACTGATCATGCACAGATCACGTAAATGATCATGCACTGTTCACGTGACTGATCATGCACTGATCACGTGACTGATCATGCACTGATCACGTGGCTATCATGCTCTGCTCACGTGGCTGATCATGCAATGATCACGTAGCAACCATGTACTGGTCACGTGACTGATCATGCACTGATCACGTAATTGATCCTGCACTGATCACGTGGCTCATCATGCACTGATCACGTGGCTGATCACACATGTATCACGTGACTGATCATGCACTGATCACGTGGCTATCATGCACTGATCACGTAGCTATCATGCACTGATCACGTGGCTGATCATGCACTGATCACGTGGCTACCATGTACTGATCACGTGACTGATCATGCACTGATCACGTAATTGATCATGCACTGATCACGTGGCTGATCATGCACTGATCACGTGGCTGATCACACTGATCACGTGACTGATCATGCACTGATCACGTAACTGATCATGCACTGATCACGTGGCTATCATGCACTGATCACGTGGCTGACATGCACTGATCACGTGGCTGATCACACACTGATCACGTGACTAATCATGCACTGATCACGTGGCTATCATGCACTGATCACGTGGCTGATCATGCATGATCACGCAGCTACCATGTACTGGTCACGTGACTGATCATGCACTGATCACGTGACTGATCATGCACTGATCACGTGGCTGATCATGCACTGATCACGTGGCTGATCATGCACTGATCACGAGACTGATCATGCACTGATCACGTCTATATCATGCACTGATCACATGACTGCCCATGCACTGATCACGTGGATGATCATACACTAATCTTGTGACAGATCATGCACTGATCACGTGGCTGATCATGCACTGATACCGTGACTGAGCATGGACTGATCACATGACTATCATGTAGTGATCACGTGACTTAATGGCGCTGATCATCTGACTGATCATGCGCTGATCATGTTTGCTATCATACACTGATCATGTGCCTCTGGAGGCAATAAACAAAGAGCTGAGTAGGCACGAATCAAACAGTCAGCAGGCAATAATCATGGAACTCAGGTGTGAGGAATCATGCTGCTCAGCTGGCAATAATCAAGCAGCTGAGCAGGCAGGAATTACGCAGCACAGCTGGCAATTGTCAAGCAGATGACAGGCAGGAATCGTGCAGCTCAGCTGGCAATTGTCAAGCAGATGAGCAGACAGTAATCACGCAGCTCAGCAGGCCCAGATCACGTGACTGAGCATGCACTGTTCACGTGGCTGATCATACACTGATCACGTGATGATCATGCACTGATCACTTGGATATCATGCACTGATCACGTGGCTGATCATACACTGTTCACGTGTCTGACCATGCACTGATCACGTGGCTGATCATACAGTGCTCACGTAACTGATCATGCACTGATCACGTGGCTATCATGCACTGATCACGTGGCTGATCATGCACTGATCACGTAGCAACCATGCACTGGTCACGTGACTGATCATGCACTGATCACGTAATTGATCATGCACTGATCACGTGGCTGATCATGCACTGATCACGTGGCTGATCACATGATCACGTGACTGATCATGCACTGATCACGTGGCTATCATGCACTGATCACGTGGCTATCATGCACTGATCACTTGGCTGACATACACTGATCACGTGACTGATCATGCACTGATCACGTGGCTGATCATGCACTGATCACGTGACTGATCATGCACTGATCACGTGACTGATCATGCACTGATCACGTGGCTATCATGCACTGATCACGTGGCTGATCATGCATGATCACGCAGCTACCATGTACTGGTCACGTGACTGATCATGCACTGATCACGTGACTGATCATGCACTGATCACGTGGCTATCATGCACTGATCACGTGGCTGATCATGCACTGATCACGTGACTGATCATGCACTGATCACGTCTATATCATGCACTGATCACGTGACTGATCATGCACTGATCACGTGGCTGATCATGCACTGATCACGTGACTGATCATGCACTGATCACGTGGCTGATCATGCACTGATCACGTGGCTATCATGCACTGATCACGTGGCTGATCATGCACTGATCACGTGCCTGATCATGCACTGATCACGTGGCTGATCATGCACTGATCACGTGACTGATCATGCACTGATCACGTGACTGATCATGCACTGATCACGTGGCTATCATGCACTGCTCACGTGGCTGATCATGCATGATCACGCAGCTACCATGTACTGGTCACGTGACTGATCATGCACTGATCACGTGACTGATCATGCACTGATCACGTGGGATCATGCACTGATCACGTGGCTGATCATGCACTGATCACGGACTGATCATGCACTGATCACGTCTATATCATGCACTGATCACATGACTGCCCATGCACTGATCACGTGGATGATCATACACTAATCTTGTGACAGATCATGCACTGATCACGTGGCTGATCATGCACTGATACCGTGACTGAGCATGGACTGATCACATGACTATCATGTAGTGATCACGTGACTTAATGGCACTGATCATGTGACTGATCATGCGCTGATCATGTTTGCTATCATACACTGATCATGTGCCTCTGGAGGCAATAAACAAAGAGCTGAGTAGGCACGAATCAAACAGTCAGCAGGCAATAATCATGGAACTCAGGTGTGAGGAATCATGCTGCTCAGCTGGCAATAATCAAGCAGCTGAGCAGGCAGGAATCGTGCAGCTCAGCTGCCAATTGTCAAGCAGATGAGCAGACAGTAATCACGCAGCTCAGCAGGCCCAGATCACGTGACTGAGCATGCACTGTTCACGTGGCTGATCATACACTGATCACGTGATGATCATGCACTGATCACTTGGATATCATGCACTGATCACGTGGCTGATCATACACTGTTCACGTGTCTGACCATGCACTGATCACGTGGCTGATCATACACTGCTCACGTAACTGATCATGCACTGATCACGTGGCTATCATGCACTGATCACGTGGCTGAACATGCACTGTTCACGTGGCTGATCACACACCTGTCACGTGACATAACATGCACTGATCACGTGGCACTCATGCACTGATCACGTGGCTGATCATACTCTGCTCACGTAACTGATCATGCACACATCACGTGGCTATCATGCACTGCTCACGTGGCTCGTCATGGAATGATCACGTAGCTACCATATACTGGTCACGTGACTGATCATGCACAGATCACGTAAATGATCATGCACTGTTCACGTGACTGAACATGTACTGATCACGTGACTGATCATGCACTGATCACGTGGCTATCATGCTCTGCTCACGTGGCTGATCATGCAATGATCACGTAGCAACCATGTACTGGTCACGTGACTGATCATGCACTGATCACGTAATTGATCCTGCACTGATCACGTGGCTCATCATGCACTGATCACGTGGCTGATCACACATGTATCACGTGACTGATCATGCACTGATCACGTGGCTATCATGCACTGATCACGTGGCTATCATGCACTGATCACGTGGCTGATCATGCACTGATCACGTAGCTATCATGCACTGGTCACGTGACTGATCATGCACTGATCACGTAATTGATCATGCACTGATCACGTGGCTGATCATGCACTGATCACGTGGCTGATCACACTGATCACGTGACTGATCATGCACTGATCACGTAACTGATCATGCACTGATCACGTGGCTATCATGCACTGATCACGTGGCTATCATGCACTGATCACGTGGCTGATCACACACTGATCACGTGACTAATCATGCACTGATCACGTGGCTATCATGCACTGATCACGTGGCTGATCATGCATGATCACGCAGCTACCATGTACTGGTCACGTGACTGATCATGCACTGATCACGTGACTGATCATGCACTGATCACGTGGCTGATCATGCACTGATCACGTGGCTGATCATGCACTGATCACGAGACTGATCATGCACTGATCACGTCTATATCATGCACTGATCACATGACTGCCCATGCACTGATCACGTGGATGATCATACACTAATCATGTGACAGATCATGCACTGATCACGTGGCTGATCATGCACTGATACCGTGACTGAGCATGGACTGATCACATGACTATCATGTAGTGATCACGTGACTTAATGGCGCTGATCATCTGACTGATCATGCGCTGATCATGTTTGCTATCATACACTGATCATGTGCCTCTGGAGGCAATAAACAAAGAGCTGAGTAGGCACGAATCAAACAGTCAGCAGGCAATAATCATGGAACTCAGGTGTGAGGAATCATGCTGCTCAGCTGGCAATAATCAAGCAGCTGAGCAGGCAGGAATTACGCAGCACAGCTGGCAATTGTCAAGCAGATGACAGGCAGGAATCGTGCAGCTCAGCTGGCAATTGTCAAGCAGATGAGCAGACAGTAATCACGCAGCTCAGCAGGCCCAGATCACGTGACTGAGCATGCACTGTTCACGTGGCTGATCATACACTGATCACGTGATGATCATGCACTGATCACTTGGATATCATGCACTGATCACGTGGCTGATCATACACTGTTCACGTGTCTGATCATGCACTGATCACGTGGCTGATCATGCACTGCTCACGTGGCTGATCATGCACTGATCACGTGGCTACCATATACTGATCACGTGACTGATCATGCACTGATCACGTGGCTGATCATGCACTGATCACGTGACTGATCATGCACTGATCACGTGACTGATCATGCACTGATCACGTGGCTATCATGCACTGCTCACGTGGCTGATCATGCACTGATCACGTGGCTATCATGCACTGTCACGTGACTGATCATGCACTGATCACGTAATTGATCATGCACTGATCACGTGGCTGATCATGCACTGATCACGTGGCTGATCACACACTGTATCACGTGACTGATCATGCACTGATCACGTGGCTGATCATGCACTGATCACGTGGCTATCATGCACTGATCACGTGGCTGATCATGCACTGATCACGTAGCTACCATGTACTGGTCACGTGACTGATCATGCACTGATCACGTAATTGATCATGCACTGATCACGTGGCTCATCATGCACTGATCACGTGGCTGATCACACTGTATCACGTGACTGATCATGCACTGATCACGTGACTGATCATGCACTGATCACGTGGCTATCATGCACTGATCACGTGGATATCATGCACTGATCACGTGGCTGATCACACACGATCACGTGACTGATCATGCACTGATCACGTGGCTATCATGCACTGATCACGTGGCTGATCATGCATGATCACGCAGCTACCATGTACTGGTCACGTGACTGATCATGCACTGATCACGTGACTGATCATGCACTGATCACGTGGCTGATCATGCACTGATCACGTGGCTGATCATGCACTGATCACGAGACTGATCATGCACTGATCACGTCTATATCATGCACTGATCACATGACTGCCCATGCACTGATCACGTGGATGATCATACACTAATCTTGTGACAGATCATGCACTGATCACGTGGCTGATCATGCACTGATACCGTGACTGAGCATGGACTGATCACATGACTATCATGTAGTGATCACGTGACTTAATGGCGCTGATCATGTGACTGATCATGCGCTGATCATGTTTGCTATCATACACTGATCATGTGCCTCTGGAGGCAATAAACAAAGAGCTGAGTAGGCACGAATCAAACAGTCAGCAGGCAATAATCATGGAACTCAGGTGTGAGGAATCATGCTGCTCAGCTGGCAATAATCAAGCAGCTGAGCAGGCAGGAATTACGCAGCACAGCTGGCAATTGTCAAGCAGATGACAGGCAGGAATCGTGCAGCTCAGCTGGCAATTGTCAAGCAGATGAGCAGACAGTAATCACGCAGCTCAGCAGGCCCAGATCACGTGACTGAGCATGCACTGTTCACGTGGCTGATCATACACTGATCACGTGATGATCATGCACTGATCACGTGGATATCATGCACTGATCACGTGGCTGATCATACACTGTTCACGTGTCTGACCATGCACTGATCACGTGGCTGATCATAAACTGCTCACGTAACTGATCATGCACTGATCACGTGGCTATCATGCACTGATCACGTGGCTGATCATGCACTGATCACGTAGCAACCATGCACTGATCACGTGACTGATCATGCACTGATCACGTAATTGATCATGCACTGATCACGTGGCTGATCATGCACTGATCACGTGGCTGATCACACATGATCACGTGACTGATCATGCACTGATCACGTGGCTATCATGCACTGATCACGTGGCTATCATGCACTGATCACGTGGCTGATCATGCACTGATCACGTGCCTGATCATGCACTGATCACGTGGCTGATCATGCACTGATCACGTGACTGATCATGCACTGATCACGTGACTGATCATGCACTGATCACGTGGCTATCATGCACTGCTCACGTGGCTGATCATGCATGATCACGCAGCTACCATGTACTGGTCACGTGACTGATCATGCACTGATCACGTGACTGATCATGCACTGATCACGTGGCTGATCATGCACTGATCACGTGGCTGATCATGCACTGATCACGGGACTGATCATGCACTGATCACGTCTATATCATGCACTGATCACATGACTGATCATGCACTGATCACGTGGCTGATCATGCACTGATACCGTGACTGAGCATGGACTGATCACATGACTATCATGTAGTGATCACGTGACTTAATGGCACTGATCATGTGACTGATCATGCGCTGATCATGTTTGCTATCATACACTGATCATGTGCCTCTGGAGGCAATAAACAAAGAGCTGAGTAGGCACGAATCAAACAGTCAGCAGGCAATAATCATGGAACACAGGTGTGAGGAATCCTGCTGCTCAGCTGGCGATTATCAAGCAGCTGAGCAGGCAGGAATCGTGCAGCTCAGCTGGCAATTGTCAAGCAGATGAGCAGACAGTAATCACGCAGCTCAGCAGGCCCAGATCACGTGACTGAGCATGCACTGTTCACGTGGCTGATCATACACTGATCACGTGATGATCATGCACTGATCACTTGGATATCATGCACTGATCACGTGGCTGATCATACACTGTTCACGTGTCTGACCATGCACTGATCACGTGGCTGATCATACACTGCTCACGTAACTGATCATGCACTGATCACGTGGCTATCATGCACTGATCACGTGGCTGAACATGCACTGTTCACGTGGCTGATCACACACCTGTCTCGTGACATATCATGCACTGATCACGTGGCACTCATGCACTGATCACGTGGCTGATCATACTCTGCTCACGTAACTGATCATGCACACATCACGTGGCTATCATGCACTGCTCACGTGGCTGTCATGGAATGATCACGTAGCTACCATATACTGGTCACGTGACTGATCATGCACAGATCACGTAAATGATCATGCACTGTTCACGTGACTGAACATGTACTGATCACGTGACTGATAATGCACTGATCACGTGGCTATCATGCTCTGCTCACGTGGCTGATCATGCGATGATCACGCAACTACCATGTACTGGTCACGTGACTGATCATGCACTGATCACGTAATTGATCCTGCACTGATCACGTGGCTCATCATGCACTGATCACGTGGCTGATCACACATGTATCACGTGACTGATCATGCACTGATCACGTGGCTATCATGCACTGATCACGTAGCTATCATGCACTGATCACGTGGCTGATCATGCACTGATCACGTAGCTACCATGCACTGATCACGTGACTGATCATGCACTGATCACGTAATTGATCATGCACTGATCACGTGGCTGATCATGCACTGATCACGTGGCTGATCACACTGATCACGTGACTGATCATGCACTGATCACGTAACTGATCATGCACTGATCACGTGGCTATCATGCACTGATCACGTGGCTATCATGCACTGATCACGTGGCTGATCACACACTGATCACGTGACTAATCATGCACTGATCACGTGGCTATCATGCACTGATCACGTGGCTGATCATGCATGATCACGCAGCTACCATGTACTGGTCACGTGACTGATCATGCACTGATCACGTGACTGATCATGCACTGATCACGTGGCTATCATGCACTGATCACGTGGCTGATCATGCACTGATCACGTGACTGATCATGCACTGATCACGTCTATATCATGCACTGATCACATGACTGCCCATGCACTGATCACGTGGATGATCATACACTAATCTTGTGACAGATCATGCACTGATCACGTGGCTGATCATGCACTGATACCGTGACTGAGCATGGACTGATCACATGACTATCATGTAGTGATCACGTGACTTAATGGCGCTGATCATGTGACTGATCATGCGCTGATCATGTTTGCTATCATACACTGATCATGTGCCTCTGGAGGCAATAAACAAAGAGCTGAGTAGGCACGAATCAAACAGTCAGCAGGCAATAATCATGGAACTCAGGTGTGAGGAATCATGCTGCTCAGCTGGCAATAATCAAGCAGCTGAGCAGGCAGGAATTACGCAGCACAGCTGGCAATTGTCAAGCAGATGACAGGCAGGAATCGTGCAGCTCAGCTGGCAATTGTCAAGCAGATGAGCAGACAGTAATCACGCAGCTCAGCAGGCCCAGATCACGTGACTGAGCATGCACTGTTCACGTGGCTGATCATACACTGATCACGTGATGATCATGCACTGATCACGTGGATATCATGCACTGATCACGTGGCTGATCATACACTGTTCACGTGTCTGACCATGCACTGATCACGTGGCTGATCATAAACTGCTCACGTAACTGATCATGCACTGATCACGTGGCTATCATGCACTGATCACGTGGCTGATCATGCACTGATCACGTAGCAACCATGTACTGGTCACGTGACTGATCATGCACTGATCACGTAATTGATCATGCACTGATCACGTGGCTGATCATGCACTGATCACGTGGCTGATCACACATGATCACGTGACTGATCATGCACTGATCACGTGGCTATCATGCACTGATCACGTGGCTATCATGCACTGATCACGTGGCTGATCATGCACTGATCACGTGACTGATCATGCACTGATCACGTGGCTGATCATGCACTGATCACGTGACTGATCATGCACTGATCACGTGACTGATCATGCACTGATCACGTGGCTATCATGCACTGCTCACGTGGCTGATCATGCATGATCACGCAGCTACCATGTACTGGTCACGTGACTGATCATGCACTGATCACGTGACTGATCATGCACTGATCACGTGGCTGATCATGCACTGATCACGTGGCTGATCATGCACTGATCACGGACTGATCATGCACTGATCACGTCTATATCATGCACTGATCACATGACTGCCCATGCACTGATCACGTGGATGATCATACACTAATCATGTGACAGATCATGCACTGATCACGTGGCTGATCATGCACTGATACCGTGACTGAGCATGGACTGATCACATGACTATCATGTAGTGATCACGTGACTTAATGGCACTGATCATGTGACTGATCATGCGCTGATCATGTTTGCTATCATACACTGATCATGTGCCTCTGGAGGCAATAAACAAAGAGCTGAGTAGGCACGAATCAAACAGTCAGCAGGCAATAATCATGGAACTCAGGTGTGAGGAATCATGCTGCTCAGCTGGCAATAATCAAGCAGCTGAGCAGGCAGGAATCGTGCAGCTCAGCTGCCAATTGTCAAGCAGATGAGCAGACAGTAATCACGCAGCTCAGCAGGCCCAGATCACGTGACTGAGCATGCACTGTTCACGTGGCTGATCATACACTGATCACGTGATGATCATGCACTGATCACTTGGATATCATGCACTGATCACGTGGCTGATCATACACTGTTCACGTGTCTGACCATGCACTGATCACGTGGCTGATCATACACTGATCACGTAACTGATCATGCACTGATCACGTGGCTATCATGCACTGATCACGTGGCTGAACATGCACTGTTCACGTGGCTGATCACACACCTGTCATGTGACATAACATGCACTGATCACGTGGCACTCATGCACTGATCACGTGGCTGATCATACTCTGCTCACGTAACTGATCATGCACACATCACGTGGCTATCATGCTCTGCTCACGTGGCTCGTCATGGAATGATCACGTAGCTACCATATACTGGTAATGTGACTGATCATGCACAGATCACGTAATGATCATGCACTGTTCACGTGACTGAACATGTACTGATCACGTGACTGATCATGCACTGATCACGTGGCTATCATGCTCTGCTCACGTGGCTGATCATGCAATGATCACGTAGCAACCATGTACTGGTCACGTGACTGATCATGCACTGATCACGTAATTGATCCTGCACTGATCACGTGGCTCATCATGCACTGATCACGTGGCTGATCACACATGTATCACGTGACTGATCATGCACTGATCACGTGGCTATCATGCACTGATCACGTAGCTATCATGCACTGATCACGTGGCTGATCATGCACTGATCACGTAGCTATCATGCACTGATCACGTGACTGATCATGCACTGATCACGTAATTGATCATGCACTGATCACGTGGCTGATCATGCACTGATCACGTGGCTGATCACACTGATCACGTGACTGATCATGCACTGATCACGTAAATGATCATGCACTGATCACGTGGCTATCATGCACTGATCACGTGGCTATCATGCACTGATCACGTGGCTGATCACACACTGATCACGTGACTAATCATGCACTGATCACGTGGCTATCATGCACTGATCACGTGGCTATCATGCACTGATCACGTGGCTGATCATGCACTGATCACGGAGCTGCCATGCACTGATCACGTGACTGATCATGCACTGATCACGTAATTGATCATGCACTGATCACGTGACTGATCATGCACTGATCACGTAACTGATCATGCACTGATCACGTGACTGATCATGCACTGATCACGTGGCTATCATGCACTGCTCACGTGGCTGATCATGCAATGATCACGCAGCTACCATGTACTGTCACATGACTGATCATGCACTGATCACGTAATTGATCATGCACTGATCACGTGGCTTATCATGCACTGATCATGTGACTGATCATGCACTGATCATGTTTGGTGTCACACACTGATCATGTGCCTATGGAGGCAATGAACATAGAGCTGAGTAGGCAGGAATCAGTCAGCAGGCTATAATCATGTAACTCACCTCTGAGAAATCATGCTGCTCAGCTGGCAATAATCAAGTAGATGAGCAGGCAGGAATTACGCAGCACAGGTGGCAATTGTCAAGCAGCTGACAGGCAGGAATCGTGCAGCTCAGCTGGCAATTGTCAAGCAGATGAGCAGACAGTAATCACGCAGCTCAGCAGGCCCTGATCACGTGACTGAGCATGCACTGTTCACGTGGCTGATCACACACCTATCACATGACTGATCATGCACTGATCATGTGAATGATCATGCACTGATCACGTGGCTATCATGCACTGATCACTTGGCTGGACATACACTGATCACGTGCCTGGTCATGCACTGATCACGTGGCTGATCATGCACTGATCACGTGACTGATCATGCACTGATCTCGTGTCTGATCATGCACTGATCACGTGGCTATCATGCACTGCTCACGTGGCTGATCATGCCATGATCACGCAGCTACCATGTACTGGTCACATGACTGATCATGCACTGATCACGTGACTGATCATGCAGTGATCACGTGGCTATCATGCACTACTCACGTGGCTGATCATGCAATGATCATGTAGCTACCATGTACAGGTCACGTGAATGATCATACACCCATCAGGTGACTGATCATGCACTGATCACGTGGCTATCATGCACTGATCACGAGACTGATCATGCACTGTTCACGTCTATATCATGCACTGATCACATGACTGCCCGTGCACTGATCACGTGGATGATCATACACTAATCTTGTGACAGATCATGCACTGATCACGTGGCTGATCATGCACTGATACCGTGACTGAGCATGGACTGATCACATGACTATCATGTAGTGATCACGTGACTTAATGGCGCTGATCATGTGACTGATCATGCGCTGATCATGTTTGCTATCATACACTGATCATGTGCCTCTGGAGGCAATAAAGAAAGAGCTGAGTAGGCACGAATCAAACAGTCAGCAGGCAATAATCATGGAACTCAGGTGTGAGGAATCATGCTGCTCAGCTGGCAATAATCAAGCAGCTGAGCAGGCAGGAATTACGCAGCACAGCTGGCAATTGTCAAGCAGATGACAGGCAGGAATCGTGCAGCTCAGCTGGCAATTGTCAAGCAGATGAGCAGACAGTAATCACGCAGCTCAGCAGGCCCAGATCACGGGACTGAGCATGCACTGTTCACGTGGCTGATCATACAATGATCACGTGATGATCATGCACTGATCACTTGGATATCATGCACTGATCACGTGGCTGATCATACACTGTTCACGTGTCTGACCATGCACTGATCACGTGGCTGACCATACACTGCTCACGTAACTGATCATGCACTGATCACGTGGCTATCATGCACTGATCACGTGGCTGAACATGCACTGTTCACGTGGCTGATCACACACCTGTCACGTGACATATCATGCACTGATCACGTGGCACTCATGCACTGATCACGTGGCTGATCATACTCTGCTCACGTAACTCATGCACATATCACGTGGCTATCATGCACTGTTCACGTGGCTCGTCATGGAATGATCACGTAGCAACCATATATTGGTAACGTGACTGATCATGCAAAGATCACGTAAATGATCATGCACTGTTCACGTGACTGATCATGTACTGATCACGTGACTGATCATGCACTGACCACGTGGCTATCATGCTCTGCTCACGTGGCTGATCATGCAATGATCACGTAGCAACCATGTACTGGTCACGTGACTGATCATGCACTGATCACGTAATTGATCCTGCACTGATCACGTGGCTCATCATGCACTGATCACGTGGCTGATCACACATGTATCACGTAACTGATCATGAACTGATCACGTGGCTATCATGCACTGATCACGTGGCTGTCATGCACTGATCACGTGGATATCATGCACTGATCACGTGGCTGATCACACACGTATCAAATGACTGATCATGCACTGATCACGTGGCTATCATGCACTGATCACTTGGCTGGACATACACTGATCACGTGCCTGGTCATGCACTTATCACGTGGCTGATCATGCAGTGATCACGTGGTTGTCATGAACTACTCACGTGGCTGATCATGCAATGATCACGTAACTACCATGTACAGGTTACGTGAATGATCATACACCCATCAGGTGACTGATCATGCACTGATCACGTGGCTATCATGCACTGATCACGACTGATCATGCACTGTTCAGGTCTATATCATGCACTGATCACATGACTGCCCGTGCACTGATCACGTGGATGATCATACACTAATCTTGTGACAGATCATGCACTGATCACGTGGCTGATCATGCACTGATACCGTGACTGAGCATGGACTGATCACATGACTATCATGTAGTGATCACGTGACTTAATGGCGCTGATCATGTGACTGATCATGCGCTGATCTTGTTTGCTATCATACACTGATCATGTGCCTCTGGAGGCAATAAACAAAGAGCTGAGTAGGCATGAATCAAACATTCAGCAGGCAATAATCATGGAACACAGGTGTGAGGAATCATGCTGCTCAGCTGGCAATAATCAAGCAGCTGAGCAGGCAGGAATTACGCAGCACAGCTGGCAATTGTCAAGCAGATGACAGGCAGGAATCGTGCAGCTCAGCTGGCAATTGTCAAGCAGATGAGCAGACAGAAATCACGCAGCTCAGCAGGCCCAGATCACGTGACTGAGCATGCACTGTTCACGTGGCTGATCATACACTGATCACGTGATGATCATGCACTGATCACTTGGATATCATGCACTGATCACGTGGCTGATCATACACTGTTCATGTGTCTGAACATGCACTGACAACGTGGCTGATCATACACTGCTCACGTAACTGATCATGCACTGATCACGTGGCTATCATGCTCTGCTCACGTGGCTGATCATGCAACGATCACATAGCAACCATGTACTGGTCACGTGACTGATCATGCACTGATCACGTAATTGATCCTGCACTGATCACGTGGCTCATCACGCACTGATCACGTGGCTGATCACACATGTATCACGTGACTGACCATGCACTGATCACGTGGCTCTCAGGCACTGATCACGTGGCTATCATGCACTGATCACTTGGCTGATCATGCACTGATCACGTGACTGATCATGCACTGATCTCGTGTCTGATCATGCACTTATCACGTGGCTATCATGCACTGCTCACGTGGCTGATCATGCCATGATCACGCAGCTACCATGTACTGGTCACATGACTGATCATGCACTGATCACGTGACTGATCATGCAGTGATCACGTGGCTGATCATGAACTACTCACGTGGCTGATCATGCAATGATCACGAGACTGATCATGCACTGTTCACGTCTATATCATGCACTGATAACATGACTGCCCGTGCACTGATCACGTGGATGATCATACACTAATCTTGTGACAGATCATGCACTGATCACGTGGCTGATCATGCACTGATACCGTGACTGAGCATGGACTGATCACATGACTATCATGTAGTGATCACGTGACTTAATGGCGCTGATCATGTGACTGATTATGCGCTGATCATGTTTGCTATCATACAGTGATCATGTGCCTCTGGAGGCAATAAACAAAGAGCTGAGTAGGTACGAATCAAACAGTCAGCAGGCAATAATCATGGAACACAGGTGTGAGGAATCATGCTGCTCAGCTGGCAATAATCAAGCAGCTGAGCAGGCAGGAATTATGCAGCACAGCTGGCAATTGTCAAGCAGATGACAGGCAGGAATCGTGCAGCTCAGCTGGCAATTGTCAAGCAGATGAGCAGACAGTAATCACGCAGCTCAGCAGGCCCAGATCACGTGACTGAGCATGCACTATTCACGTGGCTGGTCATACACTGATCACGTGATGATCATGCACTGATCACTTGGATATCATGCACTGATCACGTGGCTGATCATACACTGTTCACGTGTCTGACCATGCACTGATCACGTGGCTGATCATACACTGCTCACGTAACTGATCATGCACTGATCACGTGGCTATCATGCACTGATCACGTGGCTGAACATGCACTGTTCACGTGGCTGATCACACACCTGTCACGTGACATATCATGCACTGATCACGTGGCACTCATGCACTGATCACGTGGCTGATCATACTCTGCTCACGTAACTCATGCACACATCACGTGGCTATCATGCACTGCACACGTGGCTCGTCATGGAATGATCACGTAGCAACCATATACTGGTAACGTGACTGATTATGCAAAGATCACGTAAATGATCATGCACTGTTCACGTGACTGATCATGTACTGATCACGTGACTGATCATGCACTGACCACGTGGCTATCATGCTCTGCTCACGTGGCTGATCATGCAATGATCACGTAGCAACCATGTACTGGTCACGTGACTGATCATGCACTGATCACGTAATTGATCCTGCACTGATCACGTGGCTCATCATGCACTGATCACGTGGCTGATCACACATATGTCACGTGACTGATCATGCACTGATCACGTGGCTCTTATGCACTGATCACGAGACTGATCATGCACTGTTCACGTCTATATCATGCACTGATCACATGACTGCCCGTGCACTGATCACGTGGATGATCATACACTAATCTTGTGACAGATCATGCACTGATCACGTGGCTGATCATGCACTGATACCGTGACTGAGCATGGACTGATCACATGACTATCATGTAGTGATCACGTGACTTAATGGCGCTGATCATCTGACTGATCATGCGCTGATCATGTTTGCTATCATACACTGATCATGTGCCTCTGGAGGCAATAAACAAAGAGCTGAGTAGGCACGAATCAAACAGTCAGCAGGCAATAATCATGGAACTCAGGTGTGAGGAATCATGCTGCTCAGCTGGCAATAATCAAGCAGCTGAGCAGGCAGGAATTACGCAGCACAGCTGGCAATTGTCAAGCAGATGACAGGCAGGAATCGTGCAGCTCAGCTGGCAATTGTCAAGCAGATGAGCAGACAGTAATCACGCAGCTCAGCAGGCCCAGATCACGTGACTGAGCATGCACTGTTCACGTGGCTGATCATACACTGATCACGTGATGATCATGCACTGATCACTTGGATATCATGCACTGATCACGTGGCTGATCATACACTGTTCACGTGTCTGACCATGCACTGATCACGTGGCTGATCATAAAGTGCTCACGTAACTGATCATGCACTGATCACGTGGCTATCATGCTCTGCTCACGTGGCTGATCATGCAACGATCACGTAGCAACCATGTACTGGTCACGTGACTCATCATGCACTGATCACGTAATTGATCCTGCACTGATCACGTGGCTCATCACGCTCTGATCACATGGCTGATCACACATGTATCACGTGACTGACCATGCACTGATCACGTGGCTGCTCATGCACTGATCACGTGGCTATCATGCACTGATCACTTGGCTGGACATACACTGATCACGTGCCTGGTCATGCACTGATCACGTGGCTGATCATGCACTGATCACGTTACTGATCATGCACTGATCTCGTGTCTGATCATGCACTGATCACGTGGCTATCATGCACTGCTCACGTGGCTGATCATGCCATGATCACGCAGCTACCATGTACTGGTCACATGACTGATCATGCACTGATCACGTGACTGATCATGCAGTGATCACGTGGCGATCATGAACTACTCACGTGGCTGATCATGCAATGATCACGGGACTGATCATGCACTGTTCAAGTCTATATCATGCACAGATAACATGACTGCCCGTGCACTGATCACGTGGATGATCATACACTAATCTTGTGACAGATCATGCACTGATCACGTGGCTGATCATGCACTGATACCGTGACTGAGCATGGACTGATCACATGACTATCATGTAGTGATCACGTGACTTAATGGCGCTGATCATGTGACTGATTATGCCCTGATCATGTTTGCTATCATACAGTGATCATGTGCCTCTGGAAGCAATAAACAAAGAGCTGAGTAGGCACGAATCAAAGAGTCAGCAGGCAATAATCATGGAACAAAGGTGTGAGGAATCGTGCTGCTCAGCTGGCAATAATCAAGCAGCTGAGCAGGCAGGAATTACGCAGCACAGCTGACAATTGTCAAGCAGATGACAGTCAGGAATCGTGCAGCTCAGCTGGCAATTGTCAAGCAGATGAGCAGACAGTAATCACGCATCTCAGCAGGCCCCGATCACGTGACTGAGCAAGCACTGTTCACGTGGCTGATCATACACTGATCACGTGATGATCATGCACTGATCACTTGGATATCATGCACTGATCAAGTGGCTGATCATACACTGTTCACGTGTCTGACCATGCACTGATCACGTGGCTGATCATACACTGCTCACGTAACTGATCATGCACTGATCACGTGGCTATCATGCACTGATCACGTGGCTGAACATGCACTGTTCACGTGGCTGATCACACACCTGTCACGTGACATATCATGCACTGATCACGTGGCACTCATGCACTGATCACGTGGCTGATCATACTCTGCTCACGTAACTCATGCACACATCACGTGGCTATCATGCACTGCTCACGTGGCTCGTCATGGAATGATCACGTAGCAACCATATACTGGTAACGTGACTGATCATGCAAAGATCACGTAAATGATCATGCACTGTTCACGTGACTGATCATGTACTGATCACGTGACTGATCATGCATTGACCACGTGGCTATCATGCTCTGCTCACGTGGCTGATCATGCAAAGATCACGTAGCAACCATGTACTGGTCACGTGACGGATCATACACTGATCACGTAATTGATCCTGCACTGATCACGTGGCTCATCATGCACTGATCACGTGGCTGATCACACATGTATCACGTGACTGATCATGCACTGATCACGTGGCTCTCATGCACTGATCACGTGGCTGTCATGCACTGATCACGTGGATATCATGCACTGATCACGTGGCTGATCACACACGTATCACATGACTGATCATGCACTGATCACGTGGCTATCATGCACTGATCACGTGGCTATCATGCACTGATCATGTGGCTGATCAGGCAATGATCACGTAGCTACCATGT
This sequence comes from Bos javanicus, assembly GCF_032452875.1. Classification (NCBI taxonomy): domain Eukaryota; kingdom Metazoa; phylum Chordata; class Mammalia; order Artiodactyla; family Bovidae; genus Bos; species Bos javanicus. The sequence continues at coordinate 104,291 of NW_026894195.1, forward strand.
ACTGGTCACGTGACTGATCATGCACTGATCACGTAATTGATCATGCACTGATCATGTGGCTGATCATGCACTGATCACGTGCCTGATCATACACTGATCTCATAACTGATCATGCACTGATCACGTGACTGATCATGCACTGATCACGTGGCTATCATGCACTGATCACTTGGCTGGACATACACTGATGACGTGCCTGGTCGTGCACTTATCACATGGCTGATCATGCAGTGATCACGTGGCTGTCATGAACTACTCACGTGGCTGATCACGCATGATCACGCAGCTACCATGTACTGGTCACATGACTGATCATGTTGCTCAGCTGGCAATAATCAAGCAGCTGAGCAGGCAGGAATTATGCAGCACAGCTGGCAATTGTCAAGCAGATGACAGGCAGGAATCGTGCAGCTCAGCTGGAAATTGTCAAGCAGATGAGCAGACAGTAATCACGCAGCTCAGCAGGCCCAGATCACGTGACTGAGCATGCACTGTTTACGTGGCTGATCATACACTGATCACGTGATGATCATGCACTGATCATGTGGATATCATGCACTGATCACGTGGCTGATCATACACTGTTCACGTGTCTGACCATGCACTGATCACGTGGCTGATCATACACTGCTCAGGTAACTGATCATGCACTGATCACGTGGCTATCATGCACTGATCACGTGGCTGAACATGCACTGTTCATGTGGCTGATCACACACCTGTCACGTGACATATCATGCACTGATCACGTGGCACTCATGCACTGATCACGTGGCTGATCATACTCTGCTCATGTAACTCATGCACACATCACGTGGCTATCATGCTCTGCTCATGTGGCTGATCATGCAAGGATCACGTAGCAACCATGTACTGGTCACGTGACTGATCATGCACTGATCACGTAATGAATCCTGCACTGATCAAGTGGCTCATCATGCACTGATCACGTGATGATCATGCACTGATCATGTGGATATCATGCACTGATCACGTGGCTGATCATACACTGTTCACGTGTCTGACCATGCACTGATCACGTGGCTGATCATACACTCCTCACGTAACTGATCATGCACTGATGACGTGGCTATCATGCACTGATCACATGGCTGAACATGCACTGTTCACGTGGCTGATCACACACCTGTCACGTGACATATCATGCACTGATCACGTGGCACTCATGCACTGATCACGTGGCTGATCATACTCTGCTCACGTAACTCATGCACACATCACGTGGCTATCATGCGCTGCTCACGTGGCTCGTCATGGAATGATCACGTAGCTACCATATACTGGTCATGTGACTGATGATGCACAGATCACGTCAATGATCATGCACTGTTCAAGTGACTGATCATGTACTGATCACGTGACTGATCATGCACTGATCACGTGGCTATCATGCTCTGCTCATGTGGCTGATCATGCAAGGATCACGTAGCAACCATGTACTTGTCACGTGACTGATCATGCACTGATCACGTAATTGATCCTGCACTGATCACGTGGCTCATAATGCGCTGATCACGTGGCTGATCACACATGATCACGTGACTGATCATGCACTGATCACGTGGCTCTCATGCACTGATCATGTGGCTATCATGCACTGATCACGTAGCTATCATGAACTGATCACGTGGCTGATCACGCAATGATCACGTAGCTACCGTGTACTGGTCATGTGACTGATCATGCACTGATCACGTAATTGATCCTGCACTGATCACATGGCTCATCACGCACTGATCCGGTGGCTGATCACACTCGTATCACGTGACTGATCATGTACAGATCACGTAAATAATCATGAAGTGATCACGTGGCTATCCTGCACTGATCACGTGGATAACATGCACTGATCATGTGGCTGATCACACACGTATCACGTGACTAATCATGCACTGATCACGTGGCTATCATGCACTGATCACGTGGCTATCATGCACTGCTCACGTGTCTGATCATGCAATGATCACGCAGCTACCATGTACTTGTCACATGACTGATCATGCACTGATCACATAATTGATCATGCACTGATCACCTGGCTTATCATGCATTGATCATGTGACTGATCATGTGCTGATCATGTTTGGTGTCACACACTGATCATGTGCCTATGGAGGCAATGAACAGAGAGCTGAGTAGGCAGGAATCAGTCAGCAGGCTATAATCATGTAATTCACCTCTGAGACATCATGCTGCTGAGCTGGCAATAATCAAGTAGATGAGCAGGCAGGAATTACGCAGCACAGGTGGCAATTGTCAAGCAGCTGACAGGCAGGAATCGTGCAGCTCAGCTGGCAATTGTCAAGCAGATGAGCAGACAGTAATCACGAGCTCAGCAGGCCCTGATCACGTGACTGAGCATGCACTGTTCACGTGGCTGATCACACACCTATCACATGACTGATCATGCACTGATCATGTGAATGATCATGCACTGATCACGTGGCTATCATGCACTGATCACTTGGCTGGACATACACTGATCACGTGCCTGGTCATGCACTGATCACGTGGCTGATCATGCACTGATCACGTGACTGATCATGCACTGATCTCGTGTCTGATCATGCACTGATCACGTGGCTATCATGCACTGCTCACGTGGCTGATCATGCCATGATCACGCAGCTACCATGTACTGGTCACATGACTGATCATGCACTGATCTCGTGACTGATCATGCAGTGATCACGTGGCTATCATGAACTACTCACGTGGCTGATCATGCAATGATCATGTAGCTACCATGTACAGGTCACGTGAATGATCATACACCCATCAGGTGACTGATCATGCACTGATCACGTGGCTATCATGCACTGATCACGAGACTGATCATGCACTGTTCACGTCTATATCATGCACTGATCACATGACTGCCCGTGCACTGATCACGTGGATGATCATACACTAATCTTGTGACAGATCATGCACTGATCACGTGGCTGATCATGCACTGATACCGTGACTGAGCATGGACTGATCACATGACTATCATGTAGTGATCACGTGACTTAATGGCGCTGATCATGTGACTGATCATGCGCTGATCATGTTTGCTATCATACACTGATCATGTGCCTCTGGAGGCAATAAAGAAAGAGCTGAGTAGGCACGAATCAAACAGTCAGCAGGCAATAATCATGGAACTCAGGTGTGAGGAATCATGCTGCTCAGCTGGCAATAATCAAGCAGCTGAGCAGGCAGGAATTACGCAGCACAGCTGGCAATTGTCAAGCAGATGACAGGCAGGAATCGTGCAGCTCAGCTGGCAATTGTCAAGCAGATGAGCAGACAGTAATCACGCAGCTCAGCAGGCCCAGATCACGGGACTGAGCATGCACTGTTCACGTGGCTGATCATACACTGATCACGTGATGATCATGCACTGATCACTTGGATATCATGCACTGATCACGTGGCTGATCATACACTGTTCACGTGTCTGACCATGCACTGATCACGTGGCTGACCATACACTGCTCACGTAACTGATCATGCACTGATCACGTGGCTATCATGCACTGATCACGTGGCTGAACATGCACTGTTCACGTGGCTGATCACACACCTGTCACGTGACATATCATGCACTGATCACGTGGCACTCATGCACTGATCACGTGGCTGATCATACTCTGTTCACGTAACTCATGCACACATCACGTGGCTATCATGCACTGCTCACGTGGCTCGTCATGGAATGATCACGTAGCAACCATATATTGGTCACGTGACTGATCATGCAAAGATCACGTAAATGATCATGCACTGGTCACGTGACTGATCATGTACTGATCACGTGACTGATCATGCACTGACCACGTGGCTATCATGCTCTGCTCACGTGGCTGATCATGCAATGATCACGTAGCAACCATGTACTGGTCACGTGACTGATCATGCACTGATCACGTAATTGATCCTGCACTGATCACGTGGCTCATCATGCACTGATCACGTGGCTGATCACACATGTATCACGTAACTGATCATGAACTGATCACGTGGCTCTCATGCACTGATCACGTGGCTGTCATGCACTGATCACGTGGATATCATGCACTGATCACGTGGCTGATCACACACGTATCAAATGACTGATCATGCACTGATCACGTGGCTATCATGCACTGATCACGTGGCTGGACATGCACTGATCACGTGCCTGGTCATGCACTTATCACGTGGCTGATCATGCAGTGATCACGTGGTTGTCATGAACTACTCACGTGGCTGATCATGCAATGATCACGTAACTACCATGTACAGGTTACGTGAATGATCATACACCCATCAGGTGACTGATCATGCACTGATCACGTGGCTATCATGCACTGATCACGAGACTGATCATGCACTGTTCAGGTCTATATCATGCACTGATCACATGACTGCCCGTGCACTGATCACGTGGATGATCATACACTAATCTTGTGACAGATCATGCACTGATCACGTGGCTGATCATGCACTGATACCGTGACTGAGCATGGACTGATCACATGACTATCATGTAGTGATCACGTGACTTAATGGCGCTGATCATGTGACTGATCATGCGCTGATCTTGTTTGCTATCATACACTGATCATGTGCCTCTGGAGGCAATAAACAAAGAGCTGAGTAGGCATGAATCAAACATTCAGCAGGCAATAATCATGGAACACAGGTGTGAGGAATCATGCTGCTCAGCTGGCAATAATCAAGCAGCTGAGCAGGCAGGAATTACGCAGCACAGCTGGCAATTGTCAAGCAGATGACAGGCAGGAATCGTGCAGCTCAGCTGGCAATTGTCAAGCAGATGAGCAGACAGAAATCACGCAGCTCAGCAGGCCCAGATCACGTGACTGAGCATGCACTGTTCACGTGGCTGATCATACACTGATCACGTGATGATCATGCACTGATCACTTGGATATCATGCACTGATCACGTGGCTGATCATACACTGTTCATGTGTCTGAACATGCACTGACAACGTGGCTGATCATACACTGCTCACGTAACTGATCATGCACTGATCACGTGGCTATCATGCACTGATCACGTGGCTGATCATGCAACGATCACATAGCAACCATGTACTGGTCACGTGACTGATCATGCACTGATCACGTAATTGATCCTGCACTGATCACGTGGCTCATCACGCACTGATCACGTGGCTGATCACACATGTATCACGTGACTGACCATGCACTGATCACGTGGCTCTCAGGCACTGATCACGTGGCTGATCATGCACTGATCACGTGGCTGATCATGCACTGATCACGTGACTGATCATGCACTGATCTCGTGTCTGATCATGCACTGATCACGTGGCTATCATGCACTGCTCACGTGGCTGATCATGCCATGATCACGCAGCTACCATGTACTGGTCACATGACTGATCATGCACTGATCACGTGACTGATCATGCAGTGATCACGTGGCTGATCATGAACTACTCACGTGGCTGATCATGCAATGATCACGAGACTGATCATGCACTGTTCACGTCTATATCATGCACTGATAACATGACTGCCCGTGCACTGATCACGTGGATGATCATACACTAATCTTGTGACAGATCATGCACTGATCACGTGGCTGATCATGCACTGATACCGTGACTGAGCATGGACTGATCACATGACTATCATGTAGTGATCACGTGACTTAATGGCGCTGATCATGTGACTGATTATGCGCTGATCATGTTTGCTATCATACAGTGATCATGTGCCTCTGGAGGCAATAAACAAAGAGCTGAGTAGGCACGAATCAAACAGTCAGCAGGCAATAATCATGGAACACAGGTGTGAGGAATCATGCTGCTCAGCTGGCAATAATCAAGCAGCTGAGCAGGCAGGAATTATGCAGCACAGCTGGCAATTGTCAAGCAGATGACAGGCAGGAATCGTGCAGCTCAGCTGGCAATTGTCAAGCAGATGAGCAGACAGTAATCACGCAGCTCAGCAGGCCCAGATCACGTGACTGAGCATGCACTATTCACGTGGCTGGTCATACACTGATCACGTGATGATCATGCACTGATCACTTGGATATCATGCACTGATCACGTGGCTGATCATACACTGTTCACGTGTCTGACCATGCACTGATCACGTGGCTGATCATACACTGCTCACGTAACTGATCATGCACTGATCACGTGGCTATCATGCACTGATCACGTGGCTGAACATGCACTGTTCACGTGGCTGATCACACACCTGTCACGTGACAAATCATGCACTGATCACGTGGCACTCATGCACTGATCACGTGGCTGATCATACTCTGCTCACGTAACTCATGCACACATCACGTGGCTATCATGCACTGCACACGTGGCTCGTCATGGAATGATCACGTAGCAACCATATACTGGTAACGTGACTGATCATGCAAAGATCACGTAAATGATCATGCACTGATCACGTGACTGATCATGTACTGATCACGTGACTGATCATGCACTGACCACGTGGCTATCATGCTCTGCTCACGTGGCTGATCATGCAATGATCACGTAGCAACCATGTACTGGTCACGTGACTGATCATGCACTGATCACGTAATTGATCCTGCACTGATCACGTGGCTCATCATGCACTGATCACGTGGCTGATCACACATATGTCACGTGACTGATCATGCACTGATCACGTGGCTCTTATGCACTGATCACGAGACTGATCATGCACTGTTCACGTCTATATCATGCACTGATCACATGACTGCCCGTGCACTGATCACGTGGATGATCATACACTAATCTTGTGACAGATCATGCACTGATCACGTGGCTGATCATGCACTGATACCGTGACTGAGCATGGACTGATCACATGACTATCATGTAGTGATCACGTGACTTAATGGCGCTGATCATCTGACTGATCATGCGCTGATCATGTTTGCTATCATACACTGATCATGTGCCTCTGGAGGCAATAAACAAAGAGCTGAGTAGGCACGAATCAAACAGTCAGCAGGCAATAATCATGGAACTCAGGTGTGAGGAATCATGCTGCTCAGCTGGCAATAATCAAGCAGCTGAGCAGGCAGGAATTACGCAGCACAGCTGGCAATTGTCAAGCAGATGACAGGCAGGAATCGTGCAGCTCAGCTGGCAATTGTCAAGCAGATGAGCAGACAGTAATCACGCAGCTCAGCAGGCCCAGATCACGTGACTGAGCATGCACTGTTCACGTGGCTGATCATACACTGATCACGTGATGATCATGCACTGATCACTTGGATATCATGCACTGATCACGTGGCTGATCATACACTGATCACGTGTCTGATCATGCACTGATCACGTGGCTGATCATGCACTGATCACGTAACTGATCATGCACTGATCACGTGGCTATCATGCACTGATCACGTGGCTGATCATGCACTGATCACGTAGCTACCATGCACTGATCACGTGACTGATCATGCACTGATCACGTAATTGATCATGCACTGATCACGTGGCTGATCATGCACTGATCACGTGGCTGATCACACATGATCACGTGACTGATCATGCACTGATCACGTGGCTGATCATGCACTGATCACGTGGCTATCATGCACTGATCACGTGGCTGATCATGCACTGATCACGTGCTGATCATGCACTGATCACGTGGCTGATCATGCACTGATCACGTGACTGATCATGCACTGATCACGTGACTGATCATGCACTGATCACGTGGCTATCATGCACTGCTCACGTGGCTGATCATGCCATGATCACGCAGCTACCATGTACTGGTCACATGACTGATCATGCACTGATCACGTGACTGATCATGCACTGATCACGTGGCTGATCATGCACTGATCACGTGGCTGATCATGCACTGATCACGGACTGATCATGCACTGATCACGTCTATATCATGCACTGATCACATGACTGCCCATGCACTGATCACGTGGATGATCATACACTAATCATGTGACAGATCATGCACTGATCACGTGGCTGATCATGCACTGATACCGTGACTGAGCATGGACTGATCACATGACTATCATGTAGTGATCACGTGACTTAATGGCGCTGATCATGTGACTGATCATGCGCTGATCATGTTTGCTATCATACACTGATCATGTGCCTCTGGAGGCAATAAACAAAGAGCTGAGTAGGCACGAATCAAACAGTCAGCAGGCAATAATCATGGAACTCAGGTGTGAGGAATCATGCTGCTCAGCTGGCAATAATCAAGCAGCTGAGCAGGCAGGAATTACGCAGCACAGCTGACAATTGTCAAGCAGATGACAGGCAGGAATCGTGCAGCTCAGCTGGCAATTGTCAAGCAGATGAGCAGACAGTAATCACGCAGCTCAGCAGGCCCAGATCACGTGACTGAGCAAGCACTGTTCACGTGGCTGATCATACACTGATCACGTGATGATCATGCACTGATCACTTGGATATCATGCACTGATCACGTGGCTGATCATACACTGTTCACGTGTCTGACCATGCACTGATCACGTGGCTGATCATACACTGCTCACGTAACTGATCATGCACTGATCACGTGGCTATCATGCACTGATCACGTGGCTGAACATGCACTGTTCACGTGGCTGATCACACACCTGTCACGTGACATATCATGCACTGATCACGTGGCACTCATGCACTGATCACGTGGCTGATCATACTCTGCTCACGTAACTCATGCACACATCACGTGGCTATCATGCACTGCTCACGTGGCTCGTCATGGAATGATCACGTAGCAACCATATACTGGTCACGTGACTGATCATGCACAGATCACGTAAATGATCATGCACTGTTCACGTGACTGATCATGTACTGATCACGTGACTGATCATGCACTGATCACGTGGCTATCATGCTCTGCTCACGTGGCTGATCATGCAAAGATCACGTAGCAACCATGTACTGGTCACGTGACTGATCATGCACTGATCACGTAATTGATCCTGCACTGATCACGTGGCTCATCATGCACTGATCACGTGGCTGATCACACATGTATCACGTGACTGATCATGCACTGATCACGTGGCTATCATGCACTGATCACGTGGCTGTCATGCACTGATCACGTGGATATCATGCACTGATCACGTGGCTGATCACACACGTATCACATGACTGATCATGCACTGATCACGTGGCTATCATGCACTGATCACGTGGCTATCATGCACTGATCACGTGGCTGATCATGCAATGATCACGTAGCTACCATGTACTGGTCACGTGACTGATCATGCACTGATCACGTAATTGATCATGCACTGATCACGTGGCTGATCATGCACTGATCACGTGCCTGATCATGCACTGATCACATGACTGATCATGCACTGATCACGTGACTGATCATGCACTGATCACGTGGCTATCATGCACTGATCACGTGGCTGATCATGCACTGATCACGTGACTGATCATGCACTGATCACGTGGCTGATCATGCACTGATCACGTGGCTGATCATGCACTGATCACGTGGCTGATCATGCATGATCACGCAGCTATCATGTACTGGTCACATGACTGATCATGCTGCTCAGCTGGCAATAATCAAGCAGCTGAGCAGGCAGGAATTATGCAGCACAGCTGGCAATTGTCAAGCAGATGACAGGCAGGAATCGTGCAGCTCAGCTGGCAATTGTCAAGCAGATGAGCAGACAGTAATCACGCAGCTCAGCAGGCCCTGATCACGTGACTGAGCATGCACTGTTCACGTGGCTGATCATACACTGATCACGTGATGATCATGCACTGATCACGTGGATATCATGCACTGATCACGTGGCTGATCATACACTGATCACGTGTCTGACCATGCACTGATCACGTGGCTGATCATACACTGCTCACGTAACTGATCATGCACTGATCACGTGGCTATCATGCACTGATCACGTGGCTGATCATGCACTGATCACGTGGCTGATCACACACTGTCACGTGACATATCATGCACTGATCACGTGGCACTCATGCACTGATCACGTGGCTGATCATACACTGCTCACGTAACTCATGCACACATCACGTGGCTATCATGCACTGCTCACGTGGCTGATCATGCAATGATCACGTAGCTACCATGTACTGGTCACGTGACTGATCATGCACTGATCACGTAATGATCCTGCACTGATCACGTGGCTGATCATGCACTGATCACGTGATGATCATGCACTGATCACGTGGCTATCATGCACTGATCACGTGGCTGATCATGCACTGATCACGTGTCTGACCATGCACTGATCACGTGGCTGATCATGCACTGATCACGTAACTGATCATGCACTGATCACGTGGCTATCATGCACTGATCACGTGGCTGATCATGCACTGATCACGTGGCTGATCACACACTGTCACGTGACTATCATGCACTGATCACGTGGCATCATGCACTGATCACGTGGCTGATCATACACTGATCACGTGACTCATGCACATCACGTGGCTATCATGCACTGCTCACGTGGCTGTCATGGAATGATCACGTAGCTACCATATACTGGTCACGTGACTGATCATGCACTGATCACGTGAATGATCATGCACTGATCACGTGACTGATCATGCACTGATCACGTGACTGATCATGCACTGATCACGTGGCTATCATGCACTGATCACGTGGCTGATCATGCACTGATCACGTAGCAACCATGTACTGTCACGTGACTGATCATGCACTGATCACGTAATTGATCATGCACTGATCACGTGGCTCATCATGCACTGATCACGTGGCTGATCACACATGATCACGTGACTGATCATGCACTGATCACGTGGCTGATCATGCACTGATCACGTGGCTGATCATGCACTGATCACGTAGCTATCATGCACTGATCACGTGGCTGATCATGCACTGATCACGTAGCTACATGTACTGATCACGTGACTGATCATGCACTGATCACGTGACTTGATCATGCACTGATCACGTGGCTGATCATGCACTGATCACGTGGCTGATCACACTGATCACGTGACTGATCATGCACTGATCACGTGAATGATCATGCACTGATCACGTGGCTATCATGCACTGATCACGTGGATATCATGCACTGATCACGTGGCTGATCATGCACTGATCACGTGACTGATCATGCACTGATCACGTGGCTGATCATGCACTGATCACGTGGCTATCATGCACTGATCACGTGGCTGATCATGCACTGATCACGCAGCTACCATGTACTGTCACATGACTGATCATGCACTGATCACGTAATTGATCATGCACTGATCACGTGGCTTATCATGCACTGATCATGTGACTGATCATGCACTGATCATGTTTGGTGTCACACACTGATCATGTGCCTATGGAGGCAATGAACAAAGAGCTGAGTAGGCAGGAATCAGTCAGCAGGCTATAATCATGTAACTCACCTCTGAGAAATCATGCTGCTCAGCTGGCAATAATCAAGTAGATGAGCAGGCAGGAATTACGCAGCACAGGTGGCAATTGTCAAGCAGCTGACAGGCAGGAATCGTGCAGCTCAGCTGGCAATTGTCAAGCAGATGAGCAGACAGTAATCACGAGCTCAGCAGGCCCTGATCACGTGACTGATCATGCACTGATCACGTGGCTGATCACACACTGATCACGTGACTGATCATGCACTGATCACGTGACTGATCATGCACTGATCACGTGGCTATCATGCACTGATCACGTGGCTGATCATGCACTGATCACGTGCCTGATCATGCACTGATCACGTGGCTGATCATGCACTGATCACGTGACTGATCATGCACTGATCACGTGTCTGATCATGCACTGATCACGTGGCTATCATGCACTGCTCACGTGGCTGATCATGCCATGATCACGCAGCTACCATGTACTGGTCACATGACTGATCATGCACTGATCACGTGACTGATCATGTAGTGATCACGTGGCTATCATGCACTACTCACGTGGCTGATCATGCAATGATCATGTAGCCACCATGTACAGGTCACGTGAATGATCATACACCCATCAGGTGACTGATCATGCACTGATCACGTGGCTATCATGCACTGATCACGAGACTGATCATGCACTGATCACGTCTATATCATGCACTGATCACATGACTGCCCATGCACTGATCACGTGGATGATCATACACTAATCATGTGACAGATCATGCACTGATCACGTGGCTGATCATGCACTGATACCGTGACTGAGCATGGACTGATCACATGACTATCATGTAGTGATCACGTGACTTAATGGCGCTGATCATGTGACTGATCATGCGCTGATCATGTTTGCTATCATACACTGATCATGTGCCTCTGGAGGCAATAAACAAAGAGCTGAGTAGGCACGAATCAAACAGTCAGCAGGCAATAATCATGGAACTCAGGTGTGAGGAATCATGCTGCTCAGCTGGCAATAATCAAGCAGCTGAGCAGGCAGGAATTACGCAGCACAGCTGTCAATTGTCAAGCAGATGACAGGCAGGAATCGTGCAGCTCAGCTGGCAATTGTCAAGCAGATGAGCAGACAGTAATCACGCAGCTCAGCAGGCCCAGATCACGGGACTGAGCATGCACTGTTCACGTGGCTGATCATACACTGATCACGTGATGATCATGCACTGATCACTTGGATATCATGCACTGATCACGTGGCTGATCATACACTGCTCACGTAACTGATCATGCACTGATCACGTGGCTATCATGCACTGATCACGTGGCTGAACATGCACTTTTCACGTTGCTGATCACACACCTGTCACGTGACATATCATGCACTGATCACGTGGCACTCATGCACTGATCACGTGGCTGATCATACTCTGCTCACGTAACTCATGCACACCTCACGTGGCTATCATGCACTGCTCACGTGGCTCGTCATGGAATGATCACGTAGCAACCATATACTGGTCACGTGACTGATCATGCAAAGATCACGTAAATGATCATGAACTGTTCACGTGACTGATCATGTACTGATCACGTGACTGATCATGCACTGATCACGTGGCTATCATGCTCTGCTCACGTGGCTGATCATGCAATGATCACGTAGCAACCATGTACTGGTCACGTGACTGATCATGCACTGATCACGTAATTGATCCTGTACTGATCACGTGGCTCATCATGCACTGATCACGTGGCTGATCACACATGTATCACGTGACTGATCATGCACTGATCACGTGGCTCTCATGCACTGATCACTTGGCTCTCATGCACTGATCACGTGGCTATCATGCACTGATCACGTGGCTGATCATGCACTGATCACGTGGCTGATCATGCACTGATCACGTAGCTATCATGTACTGATCACGTGACTGATCATGCACTGATCACGTACTGATCATGCACTGATCACGTGGCTGATCATGCACTGATCACGTGGCTGATCATGCACTGATCACGTGACTGATCATGCACTGATCACGTGACTGATCATGCACTGATCACGTGGCTATCATGCACTGATCACGTGGCTGATCATGCACTGATCACGTGGCTGATCATGCACTGATCACGTGGCTGATCATGCACTGATCACGTGGCTGATCATGCACTGATCACGTAGCTACCATGCACTGATCACGTGACTGATCATGCACTGATCACGTGACTGATCATGCACTGATCACGTGGCTGATCATGCACTGATCACGTGGCTGATCATGCACTGATCACGTAACTGATCATGCACTGATCACGTGACTGATCATGCACTGATCACGTGGCTATCATGCACTGATCACGTGGCTGATCATGCACTGATCACGTGACTGATCATGCACTGATCACGTGGCTGATCATGCACTGATCACGTGGCTATCATGCACTACTCACGTGGCTGATCATGCAATGATCACGTAGCTACCATGTACAGGTCACGTGAATGATCATACACCCATCAGGTGACTGATCATGCACTGATCACGTGGCTATCATGCACTGATCACGAGACTGATCATGCACTGATCACGTCTATATCATGCACTGATCACATGACTGCCCATGCACTGATCACGTGGATGATCATACACTAATCACGTGACAGATCATGCACTGATCACGTGGCTGATCATGCACTGATACCGTGACTGAGCATGGACTGATCACATGACTATCATGTAGTGATCACGTGACTTAATGGCGCTGATCATGTGACTGATCATGCGCTGATCATGTTTGCTATCATACACTGATCATGTGCCTCTGGAGGCAATAAACAAAGAGCTGAGTAGGCACGAATCAAACAGTCAGCAGGCAATAATCATGGAACTCAGGTGTGAGGAATCATGCTGCTCAGCTGGCAATAATCAAGCAGCTGAGCAGGCAGGAATTACGCAGCACAGCTGGCAATTGTCAAGCAGATGACAGGCAGGAATCGTGCAGCTCAGCTGGCAATTGTCAAGCAGATGAGCAGACAGTAATCACGCAGCTCAGCAGGCCGAGATCACGTGACTGAGCATGCACTGTTCACGTGGCTGATCATACACTGATCACGTGATGATCATGCACTGATCACGTGGCTATCATGCACTGATCACGTGGCTGATCATACACTGATCACGTGTCTGACCATGCACTGATCACGTGGCTGATCATGCACTGATCACGTAACTGATCATGCACTGATCACGTGGCTATCATGCACTGATCACGTGGCTGATCATGCACTGATCACGTGCTATCATGCACTGATCACGTGACTGATCATGCACTGATCACGTGGCTGATCATGCACTGATCACGTGGCTGATCATGCACTGATCACGTGGCTGATCACACATGATCACGTGACTGATCATGCACTGATCACGTGGCTATCATGCACTGATCACGTGGCTGATCATGCACTGATCACGTGGCTGATCATGCACTGATCACGTGACTGATCATGCACTGATCACGTGACTGATCATGCACTGATCACGTGGCTATCATGCACTGCTCACGTGGCTGATCATGCAATGATCACGTAGCTACCATGTACTGGTCACGTGACTGATCATGCACTGATCACGTGACTGATCATGCACTGATCACGTGGCTGATCATGCACTGATCACGTGGCTGATCATGCACTGATCACGAGACTGATCATGCACTGATCACGTCTATATCATGCACTGATCACATGACTGCCCATGCACTGATCACGTGGATGATCATACACTAATCTTGTGACAGATCATGCACTGATCACGTGGCTGATCATGCACTGATACCGTGACTGAGCATGGACTGATCACATGACTATCATGTAGTGATCACGTGACTTAATGGCGCTGATCATGTGACTGATCATGCACTGATCATGTTTGCTATCATACACTGATCATGTGCCTCTGGAGGCAATAAACAAAGAGCTGAGTAGGCACGAATCAAACAGTCAGCAGGCAATAATCATGGAACTCAGGTGTGAGGAATCATGCTGCTCAGCTGGCAATAATCAAGCAGCTGAGCAGGCAGGAATTACGCAGCACAGCTGGCAATTGTCAAGCAGATGACAGGCAGGAATCGTGCAGCTCAGCTGGCAATTGTCAAGCAGATGAGCAGACAGTAATCACGCAGCTCAGCAGGCCCAGATCACGTGACTGAGCATGCACTGTTCACGTGGCTGATCATACACTGATCACGTGATGATCATGCACTGATCACTTGGATATCATGCACTGATCACGTGGCTGATCATACACTGTTCACGTGTTTGACCATGCACTGATCACGTGGCTGATCATACACTGCTCACGTAACTGATCATGCACTGATCACGTGGCTATCATGCACTGATCACGTGGCTGAACATGCACTGTTCACGTGGCTGATCACACACCTGTCACGTGACATATCATGCACTGATCACGTGGCACTCATGCACTGATCACGTGGCTGATCATACTCTGCTCACGTAACTCATGCACACATCACGTGGCTATCATGCACTGCTCACGTGGCTCGTCATGGAATGATCACGTAGCTACCATATACTGGTCACGTGACTGATCATGCACAGATCACGTAAATGATCATGCACTGTTCACGTGACTGATCATGTACTGATCACGTGACTGATCATGCACTGATCACGTGGCTATCATGCTCTGCTCACGTGGCTGATCATGCAACGATCACGTAGCAACCATGTACTGGTCACGTGACTGATCATGCACTGATCACGTAATTGATCCTGCACTGATCACGTGGCTCATCATGCACTGATCACGTGGCTGATCACACATGTATCACGTGACTGATCATGCACTGATCACGTGGCTCTCATGCACTGATCACGTGGCTATCATGCACTGATCACGTGGCTATCATGCACTGATCACGTGGCTGATCATGCAATGATCACGTGCTATCATGCACTGATCACGTGACTGATCATGCACTGATCACGTAATTGATCATGCACTGATCACGTGGCTGATCATGCACTGATCACGTGGCTGATCACACTGATCACGTGACTGATCATGCACTGATCACGTGACTGATCATGCACTGATCACGTGGCTATCATGCACTGATCACGTGGCTATCATGCACTGATCACGTGGCTGATCACACACGATCACGTGACTGATCATGCACTGATCACGTGGCTATCATGCACTGATCACGTGGCTATCATGCACTGATCACGTGGCTGATCATGCACTGATCACGGAGCTGCCATGCACTGATCACGTGACTGATCATGCACTGATCACGTAACTGATCATGCACTGATCACGTGACTGATCATGCACTGATCACGTGACTGATCATGCACTGATCACGTGACTGATCATGCACTGATCACGTGGCTATCATGCACTGATCACGTGGCTGATCATGCAATGATCACGCAGCTACCATGCACTGTCACATGACTGATCATGCACTGATCACATGACTGATCATGCACTGATCACGTGGCTTATCATGCACTGATCATGTGACTGATCATGTGCTGATCATGTTTGGTGTCATACACTGATCATGTGCCTCTGGAGGCAATGAACATAGAGCTGAGTAGGCAGGAATCAGTCAGCAGGCTATAATCATGGAACTCACCTCTGAGAAATCATGCTGCTCAGCTGGCAATAATCAAGTAGATGAGCAGGCAGGAATTACGCAGCACAGGTGGCAATTGTCAAGCAGATGACAGGCAGGAATCGTGCAGCTCAGCTGGCAATTGTCAAGCAGATGAGCAGACAGTAATCACGCAGCTCAGCAGGCCCTGATCACGTGACTGAGCATGCACTGTTCACGTGGCTGATCACACACTGATCACGTGACTGATCATGCACTGATCACGTGACTGATCATGCACTGATCACGTGGCTATCATGCACTGATCACGTGGCTGATCATGCACTGATCACGTGGCTGATCATGCACTGATCACGTGGCTGATCATGCACTGATCACGTGACTGATCATGCACTGATCACGTGGCTGATCATGCACTGATCACGTGGCTATCATGCACTGATCACGTGGCTGATCATGCACTGATCACGTGGCTACCATGTACTGATCACGTGACTGATCATGCACTGATCACGTGACTGATCATGCACTGATCACGTGACTGATCATGCACTGATCACGTGGCTATCATGCACTGCTCACGTGGCTGATCATGCATGATCACGAAGCTACCATGTACTGGTCACATGACTGATCATGCACTGATCACGTGACTGATCATGCACTGATCACGTGGCTATCATGCACTACTCACGTGGCTGATCATGCAATGATCATGTAGCTACCATGTACAGGTCACGTGAATGATCATACACCCATCAGGTGACTGATCATGCACTGATCACGTGGCTATCATGCACTGATCACGTGACTGATCATGCACTGATCACGTCTATATCATGCACTGATCACATGACTGCCCATGCACTGATCACGTGGATGATCATACACTAATCATGTGACAGATCATGCACTGATCACGTGGCTGATCATGCACTGATACCGTGACTGAGCATGGACTGATCACATGACTATCATGTAGTGATCACGTGACTTAATGGCGCTGATCATGTGACTGATCATGCGCTGATCATGTTTGCTATCATACACTGATCATGTGCCTCTGGAGGCAATAAAGAAAGAGCTGAGTAGGCACGAATCAAACAGTCAGCAGGCAATAATCATGGAACTCAGGTGTGAAGAATCATGCTGCTCAGCTGGCAATAATCAAGCAGCTGAGCAGGCAGGAATTACGCAGCACAGCTGGCAATTGTCAAGCAGATGACAGTCAGGAATCGTGCAGCTCAGCTGGCAATTGTCAAGCAGATGAGCAGACAGTAATCACGCAGCTCAGCAGGCCGAGATCACGTGACTGAGCATGCACTGTTCACGTGGCTGATCATACACTGATCACGTGATGATCATGCACTGATCACTTGGATATCATGCACTGATCACGTGGCTGATCATACACTGTTCACGTGTCTGATCATGCACTGATCACGTGGCTGATCATAAACTGCTCACGTAACTGATCATGCACTGATCACGTGGCTATCATGCACTGATCACGTGGCTGATCATGCACTGATCACGTAGCTATCATGTACTGATCACGTGACTGATCATGCACTGATCACGTAATTGATCATGCACTGATCACGTGGCTGATCATGCACTGATCACGTGGCTGATCACACATGATCACGTGACTGATCATGCACTGATCACGTGGCTATCATGCACTGATCACGTGGCTGATCATGCACTGATCACGTGGCTGATCATGCACTGATCACGTGACTGATCATGCACTGATCACGTGACTGATCATGCACTGATCACGTGGCTATCATGCACTGATCACGTGGCTGATCATGCATGATCACGCAGCTACCATGTACTGGTCACGTGACTGATCATGCACTGATCACGTGACTGATCATGCACTGATCACGTGGCTGATCATGCACTGATCACGTGGCTGATCATGCACTGATCACGTGACTGATCATGCACTGATCACGTCTATATCATGCACTGATCACATGACTGCCCATGCACTGATCACGTGGATGATCATGCACGAATCATGTGACAGATCATGCACTGATCACGTGGCTGATCATGCACTGATACCGTGACTGAGCATGGACTGATCACATGACTATCATGTAGTGATCACGTGACTTAATGGCGCTGATCATGTGACTGATCATGCGCTGATCATGTTTGCTATCATACACTGATCATGTGCCTCTGGAGGCAATAAACAAAGAGCTGAGTAGGCACGAATCAAACAGTCAGCAGGCAATAATCATGGAACTCAGGTGTGAGGAATCATGCTGCTCAGCTGGCAATAATCAAGCAGCTGAGCAGGCAGGAATTACGCAGCACAGCTGGCAATTGTCAAGCAGATGACAGGCAGGAATCGTGCAGCTCAGCTGGCAATTGTCAAGCAGATGAGCAGACAGTAATCACGCAGCTCAGCAGGCCCAGATCACGTGACTGAGCATGCACTGTTCACGTGGCTGATCATACACTGATCACGTGATGATCATGCACTGATCACTTGGATATCATGCACTGATCACGTGGCTGATCATACACTGTTCACGTGTTTGACCATGCACTGATCACGTGGCTGATCATACACTGCTCACGTAACTGATCATGCACTGATCACGTGGCTATCATGCACTGATCACGTGGCTGAACATGCACTGTTCACGTGGCTGATCACACACCTGTCACGTGACATATCATGCACTGATCACGTGGCACTCATGCACTGATCACGTGGCTGATCATACTCTGCTCACGTAACTCATGCACACATCACGTGGCTATCATGCACTGCTCACGTGGCTCGTCATGGAATGATCACGTAGCTACCATATACTGGTCACGTGACTGATCATGCACAGATCACGTAAATGATCATGCACTGTTCACGTGACTGATCATGTACTGATCACGTGACTGATCATGCACTGATCACGTGGCTATCATGCACTGCTCACGTGGCTGATCATGCAACGATCACGTAGCAACCATGTACTGGTCACGTGACTGATCATGCACTGATCACGTAATTGATCATGCACTGATCACGTGGCTCATCATGCACTGATCACGTGGCTGATCACACATGTATCACGTGACTGATCATGCACTGATCACGTGGCTCTCATGCACTGATCACGTGGCTATCATGCACTGATCACGTGGCTATCATGCACTGATCACGTGGCTGATCATGCACTGATCACGTAGCTACCATGCACTGATCACGTGACTGATCATGCACTGATCACGTGATTGATCATGCACTGATCACGTGGCTGATCATGCACTGATCACGTGGCTGATCACACTGATCACGTGACTGATCATGCACTGATCACGTGACTGATCATGCACTGATCACGTGGCTATCATGCACTGATCACGTGGCTATCATGCACTGATCACGTGGCTGATCACACACGATCACGTGACTGATCATGCACTGATCACGTGGCTATCATGCACTGATCACGTGGCTATCATGCACTGATCACGTGGCTGATCATGCACTGATCACGTGCTGCCATGCACTGGTCACGTGACTGATCATGCACTGATCACGTGATTGATCATGCACTGATCACGTGACTGATCATGCACTGATCACGTGACTGATCATGCACTGATCACGTGACTGATCATGCACTGATCACGTGGCTATCATGCACTGATCACGTGGCTGATCATGCACTGATCACGCAGCTACCATGTACTGTCACATGACTGATCATGCACTGATCACATGATTGATCATGCACTGATCACGTGGCTTATCATGCACTGATCATGTGACTGATCATGTGCTGATCATGTTTGGTGTCATACACTGATCATGTGCCTCTGGAGGCAATGAACATAGAGCTGAGTAGGCAGGAATCAGTCAGCAGGCTATAATCATGGAACTCAGCTCTGAGAAATCATGCTGCTCAGCTGGCAATAATCAAGTAGATGAGCAGGCAGGAATTACGCAGCACAGGTGGCAATTGTCAAGCAGATGACAGGCAGGAATCGTGCAGCTCAGCTGGCAATTGTCAAGCAGATGAGCAGACAGTAATCACGCAGCTCAGCAGGCCCTGATCACGTGACTGAGCATGCACTGTCACGTGGCTGATCACACACTGATCACGTGACTGATCATGCACTGATCACGTGACTGATCATGCACTGATCACGTGGCTGATCATGCACTGATCACGTGGCTGGACATGCACTGATCACGTGCCTGATCATGCACTGATCACGTGGCTGATCATGCACTGATCACGTGACTGATCATGCACTGATCACGTGGCTGATCATGCACTGATCACGTGGCTATCATGCACTGATCACGTGGCTGATCATGCACTGATCACGCAGCTATCATGCACTGGTCACGTGACTGATCATGCACTGATCACGTGACTGATCATGCACTGATCACGTGTCTGATCATGCACTGATCACGTGGCTATCATGCACTGCTCACGTGGCTGATCATGCATGATCACGCAGCTACCATGTACTGGTCACATGACTGATCATGCACTGATCACGTGACTGATCATGCACTGATCACGTGGCTATCATGCACTACTCACGTGGCTGATCATGCAATGATCATGTAGCTACCATGTACAGGTCACGTGAATGATCATACACCCATCAGGTGACTGATCATGCACTGATCACGTGGCTATCATGCACTGATCACGAGACTGATCATGCACTGATCACGTCTATATCATGCACTGATCACATGACTGCCCATGCACTGATCACGTGGATGATCATACACTAATCTTGTGACAGATCATGCACTGATCACGTGGCTGATCATGCACTGATACCGTGACTGAGCATGGACTGATCACATGACTATCATGTAGTGATCACGTGACTTAATGGCGCTGATCATGTGACTGATCATGCGCTGATCATGTTTGCTATCATACACTGATCATGTGCCTCTGGAGGCAATAAACAAAGAGCTGAGTAGGCACGAATCAAACAGTCAGCAGGCAATAATCATGGAACTCAGGTGTGAGGAATCATGCTGCTCAGCTGGCAATAATCAAGCAGCTGAGCAGGCAGGAATTACGCAGCACAGCTGGCAATTGTCAAGCAGATGACAGGCAGGAATCGTGCAGCTCAGCTGGCAATTGTCAAGCAGATGAGCAGACAGTAATCACGCAGCTCAGCAGGCCCAGATCACGTGACTGAGCATGCACTGTTCACGTGGCTGATCATACACTGATCACGTGATGATCATGCACTGATCACTTGGATATCATGCACTGATCACGTGGCTGATCATACACTGTTCACGTGTCTGACCATGCACTGATCACGTGGCTGATCATACACTGCTCACGTAACTGATCATGCACTGATCACGTGGCTATCATGCACTGATCACGTGGCTGAACATGCACTGTTCACGTGGCTGATCACACACCTGTCACGTGACATATCATGCACTGATCACGTGGCACTCATGCACTGATCACGTGGCTGATCATACTCTGCTCACGTAACTCATGCACACATCACGTGGCTATCATGCACTGCTCACGTGGCTCGTCATGGAATGATCACGTAGCAACCATATACTGGTCACGTGACTGATCATGCACTGATCACGTAAATGATCATGCACTGTTCACGTGACTGATCATGTACTGATCACGTGACTGATCATGCACTGATCACGTGGCTATCATGCACTGCTCACGTGGCTGATCATGCAATGATCACGTAGCAACCATGTACTGGTCACGTGACTGATCATGCACTGATCACGTAATTGATCCTGCACTGATCACGTGGCTCATCATGCACTGATCACGTGGCTGATCACACATGTATCACGTGACTGATCATGCACTGATCACGTGGCTCTCATGCACTGATCACGTGGCTGTCATGCACTGATCACGTGGATATCATGCACTGATCACGTGGCTGATCACACACGTATCACATGACTGATCATGCACTGATCACGTGGCTATCATGCACTGATCACGTGGCTATCATGCACTGATCACGTGGCTGATCATGCAATGATCACGTAGCTACCATGTACTGGTCACGTGACTGATCATGCACTGATCACGTAATTGATCATGCACTGATCATGTGGCTGATCATGCACTGATCACGTGGCTGATCATGCACTGATCACGTGACTGATCATGCACTGATCACGTGACTGATCATGCACTGATCACGTGGCTATCATGCACTGATCACGTGGCTGATCATGCACTGATCACGTGCCTGATCATGCACTGATCACGTGACTGATCATGCACTGATCACGTGGCTATCATGCACTGCTCACGTGGCTGATCATGCATGATCACGCAGCTACCATGTACTGGTCACATGACTGATCATGCACTGATCACGTGACTGATCATGCAGTGATCACGTGGCTATCATGCACTACTCACGTGGCTGATCATGCAATGATCATGTAGCTACCATGTACAGGTCACGTGAATGATCATACACCCATCAGGTGACTGATCATGCACTGATCACGTGGCTATCATGCACTGATCACGAGACTGATCATGCACTGATCACGTCTATATCATGCACTGATCACATGACTGCCCATGCACTGATCACGTGGATGATCATACACTAATCTTGTGACAGATCATGCACTGATCACGTGGCTGATCATGCACTGATACCGTGACTGAGCATGGACTGATCACATGACTATCATGTAGTGATCACGTGACTTAATGGCACTGATCATGTGACTGATCATGCGCTGATCATGTTTGCTATCATACACTGATCATGTGCCTCTGGAGGCAATAAACAAAGAGCTGAGTAGGCACGAATCAAACAGTCAGCAGGCAATAATCATGGAACTCAGCTGTGAGGAATCATGCTGCTCAGCTGGCAATAATCAAGCAGCTGAGCAGGCAGGAATTACGCAGCCCAGCTGGCAATTGTCAAGCAGATGACAGGAGGGAATCGTGCAGCTCAGCTGGCAATTGTCAAGCAGATGACAGGCAGGAATCGTGCAGCTCAGCTGGCAATTGTCAAGCAGATGAGCAGACAGTAATCACGCAGCTCATCAGGCACTGATCACGTGACTGATCATGCACTGATCACGTGGCTGATCATGCACTGATCACGTGATGATCATGCACTGATCACGTGGATATCATGCACTGATCACGTGGCTGATCATACACTGATCACGTGTCTGATCATGCACTGATCACGTGGCTGATCATACACTGATCACGTAACTGATCATGCACTGATCACGTGGCTATCATGCACTGATCACGTGGCTGATCATGCACTGATCACGTAGCAACCATGCACTGATCACGTGACTGATCATGCACTGATCACGTAACTGATCATGCACTGATCACGTGGCTGATCATGCACTGATCACGTGGCTGATCACACACTGATCACGTGACTGATCATGCACTGATCACGTGGCTATCATGCACTGATCACGTGGCTATCATGCACTGATCACGTGGCTGATCATGCACTGATCACGTAGCTGATCATGCACTGATCACGTGACTGATCATGCACTGATCACGTGACTGATCATGCACTGATCACGTGGCTGATCATGCACTGATCACGTGGCTGATCATGCACTGATCACGTGACTGATCATGCACTGATCACGTGGCTATCATGCACTGATCACGTGGCTGATCATGCACTGATCACGTGGCTATCATGCACTGATCACGTGACTGATCATGCACTGATCACGTGGCTGATCATGCACTGATCACGTGGCTGATCATGCACTGATCACGTGGCTGATCATGCACTGATCACGTGACTGATCATGCACTGATCACGTGACTGATCATGCACTGATCACGTGGCTATCATGCACTGCTCACGTGGCTGATCATGCCATGATCACGCAGCTACCATGTACTGGTCACATGACTGATCATGCACTGATCACGTGACTGATCATGCAGTGATCACGTGGCTATCATGCACTACTCACGTGGCTGATCATGCAATGATCATGTAGCTACCATGTACAGGTCACGTGAATGATCATACACCCATCAGGTGACTGATCATGCACTGATCACGTGGCTATCATGCACTGATCACGAGACTGATCATGCACTGATCACGTCTATATCATGCACTGATCACATGACTGCCCATGCACTGATCACGTGGATGATCATACACTAATCTTGTGACAGATCATGCACTGATCACGTGGCTGATCATGCACTGATACCGTGACTGAGCATGGACTGATCACATGACTATCATGTAGTGATCACGTGACTTAATGGCGCTGATCATGTGACTGATCATGCGCTGATCATGTTTGCTATCATACACTGATCATGTGCCTCTGGAGGCAATAAACAAAGAGCTGAGTAGGCACGAATCAAACAGTCAGCAGGCAATAATCATGGAACTCAGGTGTGAGGAATCATGCTGCTCAGCTGGCAATAATCAAGCAGCTGAGCAGGCAGGAATTACGCAGCACAGCTGGCAATTGTCAAGCAGATGACAGGCAGGAATCGTGCAGCTCAGCTGGCAATTGTCAAGCAGATGAGCAGACAGTAATCACGCAGCTCAGCAGGCCCAGATCACGTGACTGAGCATGCACTGTTCACGTGGCTGATCATACACTGATCACGTGATGATCATGCACTGATCACTTGGATATCATGCACTGATCACGTGGCTGATCATACACTGTTCACGTGTCTGACCATGCACTGATCACGTGGCTGATCATACACTGCTCACGTAACTGATCATGCACTGATCACGTGGCTATCATGCACTGATCACGTGGCTGATCATGCACTGATCACGTGCAACCATGCACTGATCACGTGACTGATCATGCACTGATCACGTAATTGATCATGCACTGATCACGTGGCTGATCATGCACTGATCACGTGGCTGATCACACATGATCACGTGACTGATCATGCACTGATCACGTGGCTATCATGCACTGATCACGTGGCTGATCATGCACTGATCACGTGGCTGATCATGCACTGATCACGTGACTGATCATGCACTGATCACGTGACTGATCATGCACTGATCACGTGGCTATCATGCACTGCTCACGTGGCTGATCATGCATGATCACGCAGCTACCATGTACTGGTCACGTGACTGATCATGCACTGATCACGTGACTGATCATGCACTGATCACGTGGCTGATCATGCACTGATCACGTGGCTGATCATGCACTGATCACGTGACTGATCATGCACTGATCACGTCTATATCATGCACTGATCACATGACTGCCCATGCACTGATCACGTGGATGATCATACACTAATCATGTGACAGATCATGCACTGATCACGTGGCTGATCATGCACTGATACCGTGACTGAGCATGGACTGATCACATGACTATCATGTAGTGATCACGTGACTTAATGGCGCTGATCATGTGACTGATCATGCGCTGATCATGTTTGCTATCATACACTGATCATGTGCCTCTGGAGGCAATAAACAAAGAGCTGAGTAGGCACGAATCAAACAGTCAGCAGGCAATAATCATGGAACTCAGGTGTGAGGAATCATGCTGCTCAGCTGGCAATAATCAAGCAGCTGAGCAGGCAGGAATTACGCAGCACAGCTGGCAATTGTCAAGCAGATGACAGGCAGGAATCGTGCAGCTCAGCTGGCAATTGTCAAGCAGATGAGCAGACAGTAATCACGCAGCTCAGCAGGCCCAGATCACGTGACTGAGCATGCACTGTTCACGTGGCTGATCATACACTGATCACGTGATGATCATGCACTGATCACGTGGATATCATGCACTGATCACGTGGCTGATCATACACTGTTCACGTGTCTGACCATGCACTGATCACGTGGCTGATCATACACTGCTCACGTAACTGATCATGCACTGATCACGTGGCTATCATGCACTGATCACGTGGCTGAACATGCACTGTTCACGTGGCTGATCACACACCTGTCACGTGACATATCATGCACTGATCACGTGGCACTCATGCACTGATCACGTGGCTGATCATACTCTGCTCACGTAACTCATGCACACATCACGTGGCTATCATGCACTGCTCACGTGGCTCGTCATGGAATGATCACGTAGCTACCATATACTGGTCACGTGACTGATCATGCACAGATCACGTAAATGATCATGCACTGTTCACGTGACTGATCATGTACTGATCACGTGACTGATCATGCACTGATCACGTGGCTATCATGCTCTGCTCACGTGGCTGATCATGCAACGATCACGTAGCAACCATGTACTGGTCACGTGACTGATCATGCACTGATCACGTAATTGATCCTGCACTGATCACGTGGCTCATCATGCACTGATCACGTGGCTGATCACACATGTATCACGTGACTGATCATGCACTGATCACGTGGCTCTCATGCACTGATCACGTGGCTATCATGCACTGATCACGTGGCTATCATGCACTGATCACGTGGCTGATCATGCACTGATCACGTAGCTATCATGCACTGATCACGTGACTGATCATGCACTGATCACGTAATGATCATGCACTGATCACGTGGCTGATCATGCACTGATCACGTGGCTGATCACACTGATCACGTGACTGATCATGCACTGATCACGTGACTGATCATGCACTGATCACGTGGCTATCATGCACTGATCACGTGGCTATCATGCACTGATCACGTGGCTGATCATGCACATCACGTGACTGATCATGCACTGATCACGTGGCTGATCATGCACTGATCACGTGGCTATCATGCACTGATCACGTGGCTGATCATGCACTGATCACGGAGCTGCCATGCACTGATCACGTGACTGATCATGCACTGATCACGTGATTGATCATGCACTGATCACGTGACTGATCATGCACTGATCACGTGACTGATCATGCACTGATCACGTGACTGATCATGCACTGATCACGTGGCTATCATGCACTGATCACGTGGCTGATCATGCAATGATCACGCAGCTACCATGTACTGTCACATGACTGATCATGCACTGATCACATAACTGATCATGCACTGATCACGTGGCTTATCATGCACTGATCATGTGACTGATCATGCACTGATCATGTTTGGTGTCATACACTGATCATGTGCCTCTGGAGGCAATGAACATAGAGCTGAGTAGGCAGGAATCAGTCAGCAGGCTATAATCATGGAACTCACTCTGAGAAATCATGCTGCTCAGCTGGCAATAATCAAGTAGATGAGCAGGCAGGAATTACGCAGCACAGGTGGCAATTGTCAAGCAGCTGACAGGCAGGAATCGTGCAGCTCAGCTGGCAATTGTCAAGCAGATGAGCAGACAGTAATCACGCAGCTCAGCAGGCCCTGATCACGTGACTGAGCATGCACTGATCACGTGGCTGATCACACACTGATCACGTGACTGATCATGCACTGATCACGTGACTGATCATGCACTGATCACGTGGCTATCATGCACTGATCACGTGGCTGATCATGCACTGATCACGTGGCTGATCATGCACTGATCACGTGGCTGATCATGCACTGATCACGTGACTGATCATGCACTGATCACGTGGCTGATCATGCACTGATCACGTGGCTATCATGCACTGATCACGTGGCTGATCATGCACTGATCACGTGGCTATCATGCACTGATCACGTGACTGATCATGCACTGATCACGTGACTGATCATGCACTGATCACGTGACTGATCATGCACTGATCACGTGGCTATCATGCACTGCTCACGTGGCTGATCATGCATGATCACGGCTACCATGTACTGGTCACATGACTGATCATGCACTGATCACGTGACTGATCATGCAGTGATCACGTGGCTATCATGCACTACTCACGTGGCTGATCATGCAATGATCATGTAGCTACCATGTACAGGTCACGTGAATGATCATACACCCATCAGGTGACTGATCATGCACTGATCACGTGGCTATCATGCACTGATCACGAGACTGATCATGCACTGATCACGTCTATATCATGCACTGATCACATGACTGCCCATGCACTGATCACGTGGATGATCATACACTAATCATGTGACAGATCATGCACTGATCACGTGGCTGATCATGCACTGATACCGTGACTGAGCATGGACTGATCACATGACTATCATGTAGTGATCACGTGACTTAATGGCGCTGATCATGTGACTGATCATGCGCTGATCATGTTTGCTATCATACACTGATCATGTGCCTCTGGAGGCAATAAACAAAGAGCTGAGTAGGCACGAATCAAACAGTCAGCAGGCAATAATCATGGAACTCAGGTGTGAGGAATCATGCTGCTCAGCTGGCAATAATCAAGCAGCTGAGCAGGCAGGAATTACGCAGCACAGCTGGCAATTGTCAAGCAGATGACAGGCAGGAATCGTGCAGCTCAGCTGGCAATTGTCAAGCAGATGAGCAGACAGTAATCACGCAGCTCAGCAGGCCCAGATCACGTGACTGAGCATGCACTGTTCACGTGGCTGATCATACACTGATCACGTGATGATCATGCACTGATCACTTGGATATCATGCACTGATCACGTGGCTGATCATACACTGTTCACGTGTCTGACCATGCACTGATCACGTGGCTGATCATACACTGCTCACGTAACTGATCATGCACTGATCACGTGGCTATCATGCACTGATCACGTGGCTGAACATGCACTGTTCACGTGGCTGATCACACACCTGTCACGTGACATATCATGCACTGATCACGTGGCACTCATGCACTGATCACGTGGCTGATCATACTCTGCTCACGTAACTCATGCACACATCACGTGGCTATCATGCACTGCTCACGTGGCTCGTCATGGAATGATCACGTAGCTACCATATACTGGTCACGTGACTGATCATGCACAGATCACGTAAATGATCATGCACTGTTCACGTGACTGATCATGTACTGATCACGTGACTGATCATGCACTGATCACGTGGCTATCATGCTCTGCTCACGTGGCTGATCATGCAATGATCACGTAGCAACCATGTACTGGTCACGTGACTGATCATGCACTGATCACGTAATTGATCCTGCACTGATCACGTGGCTCATCATGCACTGATCACGTGGCTGATCACACATGTATCACGTGACTGATCATGCACTGATCACGTGGCTCTCATGCACTGATCACGTGGCTGTCATGCACTGATCACGTGGATATCATGCACTGATCACGTGGCTGATCACACACGTATCACATGACTGATCATGCACTGATCACGTGGCTATCATGCACTGATCACGTGGCTATCATGCACTGATCACGTGGCTGATCATGCAATGATCACGTAGCTACCATGTACTGGTCACGTGACTGATCATGCACTGATCACGTAATTGATCATGCACTGATCACGTGGCTGATCATGCACTGATCACGTGGCTGATCATGCACTGATCACGTGACTGATCATGCACTGATCACGTGACTGATCATGCACTGATCACGTGGCTATCATGCACTGATCACGTGGCTGATCATGCACTGATCACGTGACTGATCATGCACTGATCACGTGGCTGATCATGCACTGATCACGTGGCTGATCATGCACTGATCACGTGACTGATCATGCACTGATCACGTGGCTGATCATGCACTGATCACGTGACATCATGCACTGATCACGTGGCTATCATGCACTGATCACGTGGCTGATCATGCACTGATCACGTAGCTACCATGCACTGATCACGTGACTGATCATGCACTGATCACGTAATTGATCATGCACTGATCACGTGGCTGATCATGCACTGATCACGTGGCTGATCACACTGATCACGTGACTGATCATGCACTGATCACGTGGCTGATCATGCACTGATCACGTGGCTATCATGCACTGATCACGTGGCTGATCATGCACTGATCACGTGCTGATCATGCACTGATCACGTGGCTGATCATGCACTGATCACGTGACTGATCATGCACTGATCACGTGACTGATCATGCACTGATCACGTGGCTATCATGCACTGATCACGTGGCTGATCATGCATGATCACGCAGCTACCATGCTGATCACATGACTGATCATGCACTGATCACGTGACTGATCATGCACTGATCACGTGGCTATCATGCACTACTCACGTGGCTGATCATGCAATGATCATGTAGCTACCATGTACAGGTCACGTGAATGATCATACACCCATCAGGTGACTGATCATGCACTGATCACGTGGCTATCATGCACTGATCACGTGACTGATCATGCACTGATCACGTCTATATCATGCACTGATCACATGACTGCCCATGCACTGATCACGTGGATGATCATACACTGATCACGTGACAGATCATGCACTGATCACGTGGCTGATCATGCACTGATACGTGACTGAGCATGCACTGATCACATGACTATCATGTAGTGATCACGTGACTTAATGGCACTGATCATGTGACTGATCATGCGCTGATCATGTTTGCTATCATACACTGATCATGTGCCTCTGGAGGCAATAAACAAAGAGCTGAGTAGGCACGAATCAAACAGTCAGCAGGCAATAATCATGGAACTCAGCTGTGAGGAATCATGCTGCTCAGCTGGCAATAATCAAGCAGCTGAGCAGGCAGGAATTGCACAGCTGGCAATTGTCAAGCAGATGACAGGCAGGAATCATGCAGCTCAGCTGGCAATTGTCAAGCAGATGACAGGCAGGAATCATGCAGCTCAGCTGGCAATTGTCAAGCAGATGAGCAGACAGTAATCACGCAGCTCATCATGCACTGATCACGTGACTGATCATGCACTGATCACGTGGCTGATCATGCACTGATCACGTGATGATCATGCACTGATCACGTGGCTATCATGCACTGATCACGTGGCTGATCATGCACTGATCACGTGTCATGCACTGATCACGTGGCTGATCATGCACTGATCACGTGACTGATCATGCACTGATCACGTGGCTATCATGCACTGATCACGTGGCTGATCATGCACTGATCACGTAGCTACCATGCACTGATCACGTGACTGATCATGCACTGATCACGTGACTGATCATGCACTGATCACGTGGCTGATCATGCACTGATCACGTGGCTGATCATGCACTATCACGTGACTGATCATGCACTGATCACGTGGCTATCATGCACTGATCACGTGGCTATCATGCACTGATCACGTGGCTGATCATGCACTGATCACGTGAGCTGCCATGCACTGATCACGTGACTGATCATGCACTGATCACGTGATTGATCATGCACTGATCACGTGACTGATCATGCACTGATCACGTGACTGATCATGCACTGATCACGTGACTGATCATGCACTGATCACGTGGCTATCATGCACTGATCACGTGGCTGATCATGCACTGATCACGTGGCTATCATGCACTGTCACGTGACTGATCATGCACTGATCACGTGGCTGATCATGCACTGATCACGTGGCTGATCATGCACTGATCACGTGGCTGATCATGCACTGATCACGTGACTGATCATGCACTGATCACGTGGCTGATCATGCACTGATCACGTGGCTATCATGCACTGATCACGTGGCTGATCATGCATGATCACGCAGCTATCATGCACTGATCACGTGACTGATCATGCACTGATCACGTGACTGATCATGCACTGATCACGTGGCTATCATGCACTGATCACGTGGCTGATCATGCACTGATCATGTAGCTACCATGTACAGGTCACGTGACTGATCATGCACTGATCACGTGACTGATCATGCACTGATCACGTGGCTATCATGCACTGATCACGTGGCTGATCATGCACTGATCACGTGACTATCATGCACTGATCACGTGGCTGATCATGCACTGATCACGTGACTGATCATGCACTGATCACGTGGCTGATCATGCACTGATCACGTGGCTATCATGCACTGATCACGTGGCTGATCATGCACTGATCACGTAGCTATCATGCACTGATCACGTGACTGATCATGCACTGATCACGTAATTGATCATGCACTGATCACGTGGCTGATCATGCACTGATCACGTGGCTGATCATGCACTGATCACGTGACTGATCATGCACTGATCACGTGACTGATCATGCACTGATCACGTGGCTATCATGCACTGATCACGTGGCTGATCATGCACTGATCACGTGACTGATCATGCACTGATCACGTGGCTGATCATGCACTGATCACGTGGCTGATCATGCACTGATCACGTGACTGATCATGCACTGATCACGTGGCTGATCATGCACTGATCACGTGACTGATCATGCACTGATCACGTGGCTATCATGCACTGATCACGTGGCTGATCATGCAATGATCACGTAGCTACCATGTACTGGTCACGTGACTGATCATGCACTGATCACGTAATTGATCATGCACTGATCACGTGGCTGATCATGCACTGATCACGTGACTGATCATGCACTGATCACGTGGCTATCATGCACTGATCACGTGGCTATCATGCACTGATCACGTGGCTGACATACACTGATCACGTGCCTGATCATGCACTGATCACGTGGCTGATCATGCACTGATCACGTGACTGATCATGCACTGATCACGTGACTGATCATGCACTGATCACGTGGCTATCATGCACTGCTCACGTGGCTGATCATGCATGATCACGCAGCTACCATGTACTGGTCACATGACTGATCATGCACTGATCACGTGACTGATCATGCACTGATCACGTGGCTATCATGCACTACTCACGTGGCTGATCATGCAATGATCATGTAGCTACCATGTACAGGTCACGTGAATGATCATACACCCATCAGGTGACTGATCATGCACTGATCACGTGGCTATCATGCACTGATCACGAGACTGATCATGCACTGATCACGTCTATATCATGCACTGATCACATGACTGCCCATGCACTGATCACGTGGATGATCATACACTAATCATGTGACAGATCATGCACTGATCACGTGGCTGATCATGCACTGATACCGTGACTGAGCATGGACTGATCACATGACTATCATGTAGTGATCACGTGACTTAATGGCGCTGATCATGTGACTGATCATGCGCTGATCATGTTTGCTATCATACACTGATCATGTGCCTCTGGAGGCAATAAACAAAGAGCTGAGTAGGCACGAATCAAACAGTCAGCAGGCAATAATCATGGAACTCAGCTGTGAGGAATCATGCTGCTCAGCTGGCAATAATCAAGCAGCTGAGCAGGCAGGAATTACGCAGCACAGCTGGCAATTGTCAAGCAGATGACAGGCAGGAATCGTGCAGCTCAGCTGGCAATTGTCAAGCAGATGACAGGCAGGAATCGTGCAGCTCAGCTGGCAATTGATCAAGCAGATGAGCAGACAGTAATCACGCAGCTCAGCATGCACTGATCACGTGACTGATCATGCACTGATCACGTGGCTGATCATGCACTGATCACGTGATGATCATGCACTGATCACGTGGCTATCATGCACTGATCACGTGGCTGATCATGCACTGATCACGTGTCTGATCATGCACTGATCACGTGGCTGATCATGCACTGATCACGTAACTGATCATGCACTGATCACGTGGCTATCATGCACTGATCACGTGGCTGATCATGCACTGATCACGTGCTACCATGCACTGATCACGTGACTGATCATGCACTGATCACGTAACTGATCATGCACTGATCACGTGGCTGATCATGCACTGATCACGTGGCTGATCATGCACTGATCACGTGACTGATCATGCACTGATCACGTGGCTGATCATGCACTGATCACGTGGCTATCATGCACTGATCACGTGGCTGATCATGCACTGATCACGTGGCTGATCATGCACTGATCACGTGACTGATCATGCACTGATCACGTGATTGATCATGCACTGATCACGTGACTGATCATGCACTGATCACGTGACTGATCATGCACTGATCACGTGACTGATCATGCACTGATCACGTGGCTATCATGCACTGATCACGTGGCTGATCATGCACTGATCACGTAGCTGATCATGCACTGATCACGTGACTGATCATGCACTGATCACGTGGCTGATCATGCACTGATCACGTGGCTGATCATGCACTGATCACGTGGCTGATCATGCACTGATCACGTGACTGATCATGCACTGATCACGTGACTGATCATGCACTGATCACGTGGCTATCATGCACTGCTCACGTGGCTGATCATGCATGATCACGCAGCTACCATGTACTGGTCACATGACTGATCATGCACTGATCACGTGACTGATCATGCAGTGATCACGTGGCTATCATGCACTACTCACGTGGCTGATCATGCAATGATCATGTAGCTACCATGTACAGGTCACGTGAATGATCATACACCCATCAGGTGACTGATCATGCACTGATCACGTGGCTATCATGCACTGATCACGAGACTGATCATGCACTGATCACGTCTATATCATGCACTGATCACATGACTGCCCATGCACTGATCACGTGGATGATCATACACTAATCATGTGACAGATCATGCACTGATCACGTGGCTGATCATGCACTGATACCGTGACTGAGCATGGACTGATCACATGACTATCATGTAGTGATCACGTGACTTAATGGCGCTGATCATGTGACTGATCATGCGCTGATCATGTTTGCTATCATACACTGATCATGTGCCTCTGGAGGCAATAAACAAAGAGCTGAGTAGGCACGAATCAAACAGTCAGCAGGCAATAATCATGGAACTCAGCTGTGAGGAATCATGCTGCTCAGCTGGCAATAATCAAGCAGCTGAGCAGGCAGGAATTACGCAGCACAGCTGGCAATTGTCAAGCAGATGACAGGCAGGAATCGTGCAGCTCAGCTGGCAATTGTCAAGCAGATGAGCAGACAGTAATCACGCAGCTCAGCAGGCCCAGATCACGTGACTGAGCATGCACTGTTCACGTGGCTGATCATACACTGATCACGTGATGATCATGCACTGATCACTTGGATATCATGCACTGATCACGTGGCTGATCATACACTGATCACGTGTCTGACCATGCACTGATCACGTGGCTGATCATACACTGCTCACGTAACTGATCATGCACTGATCACGTGGCTATCATGCACTGATCACGTGGCTGATCATGCACTGATCACGTGGCTATCATGCACTGATCACGTGACTGATCATGCACTGATCACGTAATTGATCATGCACTGATCACGTGGCTGATCATGCACTGATCACGTGGCTGATCACACATGATCACGTGACTGATCATGCACTGATCACGTGGCTATCATGCACTGATCACGTGGCTGATCATGCACTGATCACGTGGCTGATCATGCACTGATCACGTGACTGATCATGCACTGATCACGTGACTGATCATGCACTGATCACGTGGCTATCATGCACTGATCACGTGGCTGATCATGCATGATCACGCAGCTACCATGTACTGGTCACATGACTGATCATGCACTGATCACGTGACTGATCATGCACTGATCACGTGGCTGATCATGCACTATCACGTGGCTGATCATGCACTGATCACGTGACTGATCATGCACTGATCACGTCTATATCATGCACTGATCACATGACTGCCCATGCACTGATCACGTGGATGATCATACACTAATCATGTGACAGATCATGCACTGATCACGTGGCTGATCATGCACTGATACCGTGACTGAGCATGGACTGATCACATGACTATCATGTAGTGATCACGTGACTTAATGGCGCTGATCATGTGACTGATCATGCGCTGATCATGTTTGCTATCATACACTGATCATGTGCCTCTGGAGGCAATAAACAAAGAGCTGAGTAGGCACGAATCAAACAGTCAGCAGGCAATAATCATGGAACTCAGCTGTGAGGAATCATGCTGCTCAGCTGGCAATAATCAAGCAGCTGAGCAGGCAGGAATTATGCAGCACAGCTGGCAATTGTCAAGCAGATGACAGGCAGGAATCGTGCAGCTCAGCTGGCAATTGTCAAGCAGATGAGCAGACAGTAATCACGCAGCTCAGCAGGCCCAGATCACGTGACTGAGCATGCACTGTTCACGTGGCTGATCATACACTGATCACGTGATGATCATGCACTGATCACGTGGATATCATGCACTGATCACGTGGCTGATCATACACTGTTCACGTGTCTGACCATGCACTGATCACCTGGCTGATCATACACTGCTCACGTAACTGATCATGCACTGATCACGTGGCTATCATGCACTGATCACGTGGCTGAACATGCACTGTTCACGTGGCTGATCACACACCTGTCACGTGACATATCATGCACTGATCACGTGGCACTCATGCACTGATCACGTGGCTGATCATACTCTGCTCACGTAACTCATG
The DNA here is from genome assembly GCF_032452875.1 of Bos javanicus. NCBI lineage: Eukaryota > Metazoa > Chordata > Mammalia > Artiodactyla > Bovidae > Bos > Bos javanicus. Next base: position 141,838 of record NW_026894195.1, read on the forward strand.
CACACATCACGTGGCTATCATGCACTGCTCACGTGGCTGATCATGCAATGATCACGTAGCTACCATGTACTGGTCACGTGACTGATCATGCACTGATCACGTAACTGATCATGCACTGATCACGTGGCTGATCATGCACTGATCACGTGACTGATCATGCACTGATCACGTGGCTATCATGCACTGATCACGTGGCTGATCATGCACTGATCACGTGACTGACCATGCACTGATCACGTGGCTGATCATGCACTGATCACGTAACTGATCATGCACTGATCACGTGGCTATCATGCACTGATCACGTGGCTGATCATGCACTGATCACGTGGCTGATCACACACTGTCACGTGACTATCATGCACTGATCACGTGGCACTCATGCACTGATCACGTGGCTGATCATGCACTGATCACGTGACTCATGCACATCACGTGGCTATCATGCACTGATCACGTGGCTGATCATGCAATGATCACGTAGCTACCATATACTGGTCACGTGACTGATCATGCACTGATCACGTGAATGATCATGCACTGATCACGTGACTGATCATGCACTGATCACGTGACTGATCATGCACTGATCACGTGGCTATCATGCACTGATCACGTGGCTGATCATGCACTGATCACGTAGCACCATGTACTGTCACGTGACTGATCATGCACTGATCACGTGGCTGATCATGCACTGATCACGTGGCTATCATGCACTGATCACGTGGCTGATCATGCACTGATCACGTGGCTGATCATGCACTGATCACGTGCTATCATGCACTGATCACGTGACTGATCATGCACTGATCACGTGAATGATCATGCACTGATCACGTGGCTGATCATGCACTGATCACGTGGCTGATCACACTGATCACGTGACTGATCATGCACTGATCACGTGACTGATCATGCACTGATCACGTGGCTATCATGCACTGATCACGTGGCTACATGCACTGATCACGTGGCTGATCATGCACTATCACGTGACTGATCATGCACTGATCACGTGGCTATCATGCACTGATCACGTGGCTATCATGCACTGATCACGTGGCTGATCATGCAATGATCACGGAGCTGCCATGCACTGATCACGTGACTGATCATGCACTGATCACGTGACTGATCATGCACTGATCACGTGACTGATCATGCACTGATCACGTGACTGATCATGCACTGATCACGTGACTGATCATGCACTGATCACGTGGCTATCATGCACTGATCACGTGGCTGATCATGCACTGATCACAGCTACCATGCACTGTCACGTGACTGATCATGCACTGATCACGTAATTGATCATGCACTGATCACGTGGCTTATCATGCACTGATCATGTGACTGATCATGCACTGATCATGTTTGGTGTCACACACTGATCATGTGCCTATGGAGGCAATGAACATAGAGCTGAGTAGGCACGAATCAGTCAGCAGGCTATAATCATGGAACTCACCTCTGAGAAATCATGCTGCTGAGCTGGCAATAATCAAGTAGATGAGCAGGCAGGAATTACGCAGCACAGGTGGCAATTGTCAAGCAGCTGACAGGCAGGAATCGTGCAGCTCAGCTGGCAATTGTCAAGCAGATGAGCAGACAGTAATCACGCAGCTCAGCAGGCCCTGATCACGTGACTGATCATGCACTGATCACGTGGCTGATCATACACTGATCACGTGACTGATCATGCACTGATCACGTGACTGATCATGCACTGATCACGTGGCTATCATGCACTGATCACGTGGCTGACATACACTGATCACGTGCCTGATCATGCACTGATCACGTGGCTGATCATGCACTGATCACGTGACTGATCATGCACTGATCACGTGTCTGATCATGCACTGATCACGTGGCTATCATGCACTGCTCACGTGGCTGATCATGCCATGATCACGCAGCTACCATGTACTGGTCACATGACTGATCATGCACTGATCACGTGACTGATCATGCAGTGATCACGTGGCTATCATGCACTACTCACGTGGCTGATCATGCAATGATCATGTAGCTACCATGTACAGGTCACGTGAATGATCATACACCCATCAGGTGACTGATCATGCACTGATCACGTGGCTATCATGCACTGATCACGAGACTGATCATGCACTGATCACGTCTATATCATGCACTGATCACATGACTGCCCATGCACTGATCACGTGGATGATCATACACTAATCATGTGACAGATCATGCACTGATCACGTGGCTGATCATGCACTGATACCGTGACTGAGCATGGACTGATCACATGACTATCATGTAGTGATCACGTGACTTAATGGCGCTGATCATGTGACTGATCATGCGCTGATCATGTTTGCTATCATACACTGATCATGTGCCTCTGGAGGCAATAAACAAAGAGCTGAGTAGGCACGAATCAAACAGTCAGCAGGCAATAATCATGGAACTCAGGTGTGAGGAATCATGCTGCTCAGCTGGCAATAATCAAGCAGCTGAGCAGGCAGGAATTACGCAGCACAGCTGGCAATTGTCAAGCAGATGACAGGCAGGAATCGTGCAGCTCAGCTGGCAATTGTCAAGCAGATGAGCAGACAGTAATCACGCAGCTCAGCAGGCCCAGATCACGTGACTGAGCATGCACTGTTCACGTGGCTGATCATACACTGATCACGTGATGATCATGCACTGATCACTTGGATATCATGCACTGATCACGTGGCTGATCATACACTGTTCACGTGTCTGACCATGCACTGATCACGTGGCTGATCATACACTGCTCACGTAACTGATCATGCACTGATCACGTGGCTATCATGCACTGATCACGTGGCTGAACATGCACTGTTCACGTGGCTGATCACACACCTGTCACGTGACATATCATGCACTGATCACGTGGCACTCATGCACTGATCACGTGGCTGATCATACTCTGCTCACGTAACTCACACATCACGTGGCTATCATGCACTGCTCACGTGGCTCGTCATGGAATGATCACGTAGCAACCATATACTGGTCACGTGACTGATCATGCACAGATCACGTAAATGATCATGCACTGTTCACGTGACTGATCATGTACTGATCACGTGACTGATCATGCACTGATCACGTGGCTATCATGCTCTGCTCACGTGGCTGATCATGCAATGATCACGTAGCAACCATGTACTGGTCACGTGACTGATCATGCACTGATCACGTAATTGATCATGCACTGATCACGTGGCTCATCATGCACTGATCACGTGGCTGATCACACATGTATCACGTGACTGATCATGCACTGATCACGTGGCTATCATGCACTGATCACGTGGCTGTCATGCACTGATCACGTGGATATCATGCACTGATCACGTGGCTGATCACACACGTATCACATGACTGATCATGCACTGATCACGTGGCTATCATGCACTGATCACGTGGCTATCATGCACTGATCACGTGGCTGATCATGCAATGATCACGTAGCTACCATGCACTGATCACGTGACTGATCATGCACTGATCACGTAATTGATCATGCACTGATCACGTGGCTGATCATGCACTGATCACGTGGCTGATCATGCACTGATCACGTGACTGATCATGCACTGATCACGTGACTGATCATGCACTGATCACGTGGCTATCATGCACTGATCACGTGGCTGATCATGCACTGATCACGTGACTGATCATGCACTGATCACGTGACTGATCATGCACTGATCACGTGGCTGTCATGCACTACTCACGTGGCTGATCATGCAATGATCACGTAGCTACCATGTACAGGTCACGTGAATGATCATACACCCATCAGGTGACTGATCATGCACTGATCACGTGGCTATCATGCACTGATCACGTGACTGATCATGCACTGATCACGTCTATATCATGCACTGATCACATGACTGCCCATGCACTGATCACGTGGATGATCATACACTAATCTTGTGACAGATCATGCACTGATCACGTGGCTGATCATGCACTGATACCGTGACTGAGCATGGACTGATCACATGACTATCATGTAGTGATCACGTGACTTAATGGCGCTGATCATGTGACTGATCATGCGCTGATCATGTTTGCTATCATACACTGATCATGTGCCTCTGGAGGCAATAAACAAAGAGCTGAGTAGGCACGAATCAAACAGTCAGCAGGCAATAATCATGGAACTCAGGTGTGAGGAATCATGCTGCTCAGCTGGCAATAATCAAGCAGCTGAGCAGGCAGGAATTACGCAGCACAGCTGGCAATTGTCAAGCAGATGACAGGCAGGAATCGTGCAGCTCAGCTGGCAATTGTCAAGCAGATGAGCAGACAGTAATCACGCAGCTCAGCAGGCCCTGATCACGTGACTGAGCATGCACTGTTCACGTGGCTGATCATACACTGATCACGTGATGATCATGCACTGATCACGTGGCTATCATGCACTGATCACGTGGCTGATCATGCACTGATCACGTGTCTGACCATGCACTGATCACGTGGCTGATCATGCACTGATCACGTAACTGATCATGCACTGATCACGTGGCTATCATGCACTGATCACGTGGCTGATCATGCACTGATCACGTAGCTATCATGCACTGATCACGTGACTGATCATGCACTGATCACGTGATTGATCATGCACTGATCACGTGGCTGATCATGCACTGATCACGTGGCTGATCACACATGATCACGTGACTGATGTGCACTGATCACGTGGCTATCATGCACTGATCACGTGGCTGATCATGCACTGATCACGTGGCTGATCATGCACTGATCACGTGACTGATCATGCACTGATCACGTGACTGATCATGCACTGATCACGTGGCTATCATGCACTGATCACGTGGCTGATCATGCATGATCACGCAGCTACCATGTACTGGTCACGTGACTGATCATGCACTGATCACGTGACTGATCATGCACTGATCACGTGGCTGATCATGCACTGATCACGTGGCTGATCATGCACTGATCACGAGACTGATCATGCACTGATCACGTCTATATCATGCACTGATCACATGACTGCCCATGCACTGATCACGTGGATGATCATACACTAATCATGTGACAGATCATGCACTGATCACGTGGCTGATCATGCACTGATACCGTGACTGAGCATGGACTGATCACATGACTATCATGTAGTGATCACGTGACTTAATGGCGCTGATCATGTGACTGATCATGCGCTGATCATGTTTGCTATCATACACTGATCATGTGCCTCTGGAGGCAATAAACAAAGAGCTGAGTAGGCACGAATCAAACAGTCAGCAGGCAATAATCATGGAACTCAGGTGTGAGGAATCATGCTGCTCAGCTGGCAATAATCAAGCAGCTGAGCAGGCAGGAATCGTGCAGCTCAGCTGGCAATTGTCAAGCAGATGAGCAGACAGTAATCACGCAGCTCAGCAGGCCCAGATCACGTGACTGAGCATGCACTGTTCACGTGGCTGATCATACACTGATCACGTGATGATCATGCACTGATCACTTGGATATCATGCACTGATCACGTGGCTGATCATACACTGTTCACGTGTCTGACCATGCACTGATCACGTGGCTGATCATACACTGCTCACGTAACTGATCATGCACTGATCACGTGGCTATCATGCACTGATCACGTGGCTGAACATGCACTGTTCACGTGGCTGATCACACACCTGTCACGTGACATATCATGCACTGATCACGTGGCACTCATGCACTGATCACGTGGCTGATCATACTCTGCTCACGTAACTGATCATGCACACATCACGTGGCTATCATGCACTGCTCACGTGGCTGATCATGGAATGATCACGTGGCTACCATATACTGGTCACGTGACTGATCATGCACTGATCACGTAAATGATCATGCACTGATCACGTGACTGATCATGCACTGATCACGTGACTGATCATGCACTGATCACGTGGCTATCATGCACTGCTCACGTGGCTGATCATGCAATGATCACGTAGCAACCATGTACTGTCACGTGACTGATCATGCACTGATCACGTAATTGATCATGCACTGATCACGTGGCTCATCATGCACTGATCACGTGGCTGATCACACATGTATCACGTGACTGATCATGCACTGATCACGTGGCTATCATGCACTGATCACGTGGCTATCATGCACTGATCACGTGGCTGATCATGCACTGATCACGTGGCTATCATGCACTGATCACGTGACTGATCATGCACTGATCACGTGACTGATCATGCACTGATCACGTGGCTCATCATGCACTGATCACGTGGCTGATCACACTGATCACGTGACTGATCATGCACTGATCACGTGACTGATCATGCACTGATCACGTGGCTATCATGCACTGATCACGTGGCTGATCATGCACTGATCACGTGGCTGATCATGCACTATCACGTGACTGATCATGCACTGATCACGTGGCTATCATGCACTGATCACGTGGCTGATCATGCACTGATCACGTGGCTGATCATGCACTGATCACGGAGTGCCATGCACTGATCACGTGACTGATCATGCACTGATCACGTGGCTGATCATGCACTGATCACGTGACTGATCATGCACTGATCACGTGACTGATCATGCACTGATCACGTGACTGATCATGCACTGATCACGTGGCTATCATGCACTGATCACGTGGCTGATCATGCACTGATCACGCAGCTGATCATGCACTGATCACATGACTGATCATGCACTGATCACGTGGCTTATCATGCACTGATCATGTGACTGATCATGTGCTGATCATGTTTGGTGTCATACACTGATCATGTGCCTCTGGAGGCAATGAACAAAGAGCTGAGTAGGCACGAATCAGTCAGCAGGCAATAATCATGGAACTCAGCTCTGAGAAATCATGCTGCTCAGCTGGCAATAATCAAGCAGCTGAGCAGGCAGGAATTACGCAGCACAGCTGGCAATTGTCAAGCAGATGACAGGCAGGAATCGTGCAGCTCAGCTGGCAATTGTCAAGCAGATGAGCAGACAGTAATCACGCAGCTCAGCAGGCCCTGATCACGTGACTGAGCATGCACTGTTCACGTGGCTGATCATACACTGATCACGTGACTGATCATGCACTGATCACGTGGCTGATCATGCACTGATCACGTGGCTATCATGCACTGATCACGTGGCTGACATGCACTGATCACGTGGCTGATCATGCACTGATCACGTGGCTGATCATGCACTGATCACGTGACTGATCATGCACTGATCACGTGGCTGATCATGCACTGATCACGTGGCTATCATGCACTGATCACGTGGCTGATCATGCACTGATCACGCAGCTACCATGCACTGATCACGTGACTGATCATGCACTGATCACGTGACTGATCATGCACTGATCACGTGGCTATCATGCACTGATCACGTGGCTGATCATGCAATGATCACGTAGCTACCATGTACTGTCACGTGACTGATCATGCACTGATCACGTAACTGATCATGCACTGATCACGTGGCTGATCATGCACTGATCACGTGGCTGATCACACTGATCACGTGACTGATCATGCACTGATCACGTGGCTGATCATGCACTGATCACGTGGCTATCATGCACTGATCACGTGGCTGATCATGCAATGATCACGTAGCTACCATGCACTGATCACGTGACTGATCATGCACTGATCACGTGATTGATCATGCACTGATCACGTGGCTGATCATGCACTGATCACGTGGCTGATCACACACGTATCACGTGACTGATCATGCACTGATCACGTGACTGATCATGCACTGATCACGTGGCTATCATGCACTGATCACGTGGATAACATGCACTGATCACGTGGCTGATCACACACTATCACATGACTGATCATGCACTGATCACGTGGCTATCATGCACTGATCACGTGGCTATCATGCACTGATCACGTGGCTGATCATGCAATGATCACGGAGCTGCCATGCACTGGTCACGTGACTGATCATGCACTGATCACGTAATTGATCATGCACTGATCACGTGACTGATCATGCACTGATCACGTGACTGATCATGCACTGATCACGTGACTGATCATGCACTGATCACGTGGCTATCATGCACTGCTCACGTGGCTGATCATGCACTGATCACGCAGCTACCATGCACTGTCACATGACTGATCATGCACTGATCACATGATTGATCATGCACTGATCACGTGGCTTATCATGCACTGATCATGTGACTGATCATGCACTGATCATGTTTGGTGTCATACACTGATCATGTGCCTCTGGAGGCAATGAACAAAGAGCTGAGTAGGCACGAATCAGTCAGCAGGCAATAATCATGGAACTCAGCTCTGAGAAATCATGCTGCTCAGCTGGCAATAATCAAGCAGATGAGCAGGCAGGAATCACGCAGCACAGCTGGCAATTGTCAAGCAGATGACAGGCAGGAATCGTGCAGCTCAGCTGGCAATTGTCAAGCAGATGAGCAGACAGTAATCACGCAGCTCAGCAGGCCCTGATCACGTGACTGAGCATGCACTGATCACGTGGCTGATCATACACTGATCACGTGACTGATCATGCACTGATCACGTGGCTGATCATGCACTGATCACGTGGCTATCATGCACTGATCACGTGGCTGATCATGCACTGATCACGTGGCTGATCATGCACTGATCACGTGGCTGATCATGCACTGATCACGTGACTGATCATGCACTGATCACGTGACTGATCATGCACTGATCACGTGGCTATCATGCACTGATCACGTGGCTGATCATGCATGATCACGCAGCTACCATGCACTGGTCACATGACTGATCATGCACTGATCACGTGACTGATCATGCAGTGATCACGTGGCTATCATGCACTACTCACGTGGCTGATCATGCAATGATCATGTAGCTACCATGTACAGGTCACGTGAATGATCATACACCCATCAGGTGACTGATCATGCACTGATCACGTGGCTATCATGCACTGATCACGGGACTGATCATGCACTGATCACGTCTATATCATGCACTGATCACATGACTGCCCATGCACTGATCACGTGGATGATCATACACTAATCTTGTGACAGATCATGCACTGATCACGTGGCTGATCATGCACTGATACCGTGACTGAGCATGGACTGATCACATGACTATCATGTAGTGATCACGTGACTTAATGGCGCTGATCATGTGACTGATCATGCGCTGATCATGTTTGCTATCATACACTGATCATGTGCCTCTGGAGGCAATAAACAAAGAGCTGAGTAGGCACGAATCAAACAGTCAGCAGGCAATAATCATGGAACTCAGGTGTGAGGAATCATGCTGCTCAGCTGGCAATAATCAAGCAGCTGAGCAGGCAGGAATTACGCAGCACAGCTGGCAATTGTCAAGCAGATGACAGGCAGGAATCGTGCAGCTCAGCTGGCAATTGTCAAGCAGATGAGCAGACAGTAATCACGCAGCTCAGCAGGCCCAGATCACGTGACTGAGCATGCACTGTTCACGTGGCTGATCATACACTGATCACGTGATGATCATGCACTGATCACTTGGATATCATGCACTGATCACGTGGCTGATCATACACTGTTCACGTGTCTGACCATGCACTGATCACGTGGCTGATCATACACTGCTCACGTAACTGATCATGCACTGATCACGTGGCTATCATGCACTGATCACGTGGCTGAACATGCACTGTTCACGTGGCTGATCACACACCTGTCACGTGACATATCATGCACTGATCACGTGGCACTCATGCACTGATCACGTGGCTGATCATACTCTGCTCACGTAACTCATGCACACATCACGTGGCTATCATGCACTGCTCACGTGGCTCGTCATGGAATGATCACGTAGCTACCATATACTGGTCACGTGACTGATCATGCACAGATCACGTGAATGATCATGCACTGTTCACGTGACTGATCATGTACTGATCACGTGACTGATCATGCACTGATCACGTGGCTATCATGCACTGATCACGTGGCTGATCATGCACAATGATCACGTAGCAACCATGTACTGTCACGTGACTGATCATGCACTGATCACGTAATTGATCATGCACTGATCACGTGGCTCATCATGCACTGATCACGTGGCTGATCACACATGTATCACGTGACTGATCATGCACTGATCACGTGGCTCTCATGCACTGATCACGTGGCTATCATGCACTGATCACGTGGCTATCATGCACTGATCACGTGGCTGATCATGCACTGATCACGTGGCTATCATGCACTGATCACGTGCCTGATCATGCACTGATCACGTGACTGATCATGCACTGATCACGTGGCTGATCAGCACTGATCACGTGGCTGATCACACTGATCACGTGACTGATCATGCACTGATCACGTGACTGATCATGCACTGATCACGTGGCTATCATGCACTGATCACGTGGATACATGCACTGATCACGTGGCTGATCATGCACTATCACGTGACTGATCATGCACTGATCACGTGGCTATCATGCACTGATCACGTGGCTATCATGCACTGATCACGTGGCTGATCATGCAATGATCACGGAGCTACCATGCACTGGTCACGTGACTGATCATGCACTGATCAGGTAATTGATCATGCACTGATCAGTGACTGATCATGCACTGATCACGTGACTGATCATGCACTGATCACGTGACTGATCATGCACTGATCACGTGGCTATCATGCACTGCTCACGTGGCTGATCATGCACTGATCACGCAGCTACCATGTACTTGTCACATGACTGATCATGCACTGATCACATAATTGATCATGCACTGATCACCTGGCTTATCATGCATTGATCATATGACTGATCATGTGCTGATCATGTTTGGTGTCATACACTGATCATGTGCCTCTGGAGGCAATGAACAAAGAGCTGAGTAGGCACGAATCAGTCAGCAGGCAATAATCATGGAACTCAGCTGTGAGAATCATGCTGCTCAGCTGGCAATAATCAAGCAGATGAGCAGGCAGGAATTACGCAGCACAGCTGGCAATTGTCAAGCAGATGACAGGCAGGAATCGTGCAGCTCAGCTGGCAATTGTCAAGCAGATGAGCAGACAGTAATCACGCAGCTCAGCAGGCCCTGATCACGTGACTGAGCATGCACTGATCACGTGGCTGATCATACACTGATCACGTGACTGATCATGCACTGATCACGTGGCTGATCATGCACTGATCACGTGGCTATCATGCACTGATCACGTGGCTGATCATGCACTGATCACGTGGCTGATCATGCACTGATCACGTGGCTGATCATGCACTGATCACGTGACTGATCATGCACTGATCACGTGGCTGATCATGCACTGATCACGTGGCTATCATGCACTGATCACGTGGCTGATCATGCACTGATCACGTGGCTATCATGCACTGATCACGTGACTGATCATGCACTGATCACGTGACTGATCATGCACTGATCACGTGGCTGATCATGCACTGATCACGTGGCTATCATGCACTGATCACGTGGCTGATCATGCATGATCACGCAGCTACCATGTACTGGTCACGTGACTGATCATGCACTGATCACGTGACTGATCATGCACTGATCACGTGGCTATCATGCACTACTCACGTGGCTGATCATGCAATGATCATGTAGCTACCATGTACAGGTCACGTGAATGATCATACACCCATCAGGTGACTGATCATGCACTGATCACGTGGCTATCATGCACTGATCACTGGACTGATCATGCACTGTTCACGTCTATATCATGCACTGATCACATGACTGCCCATGCACTGATCACGTGGATGATCATACACTAATCTTGTGACAGATCATGCACTGATCACGTGGCTGATCATGCACTGATACCGTGACTGAGCATGGACTGATCACATGACTATCATGTAGTGATCACGTGACTTAATGGCGCTGATCATGTGACTGATCATGCGCTGATCATGTTTGCTATCATACACTGATCATGTGCCTCTGGAGGCAATAAACAAAGAGCTGAGTAGGCACGAATCAAACAGTCAGCAGGCAATAAGCATGGAGCTCAGCAGTGAGAATCATGCTGCTCAACTGGCAATAATCAAGCACGTGACCAGGCAGGAATCACGCAGCTCAGCTGGCAATTGTCAAGCAGATGAGCCGACAGGAATCACGCAGCTCAGCTGGCAATTGTCATGCAGATGAGCCGGCAGGAATCACGCAGCTCAGCAGGCCCTGATCACGTGACTCTGCAGGCACTGATCACGTGGCTGATCAAGTCCAGATCACGTGACTGAGCATGCACTGATCACGTGGCTATCATGCACTGATGACGTGACTGCGCATGCACTGATGACGTGGCTGATCGGGCACTGATCACATGGCTCATCATGCACTGATCACGTGTTTATCAGGCAATGATCAGTGACTGACAGGCGCTGATCATGGGACTGTGCACGCACTGATCACGTGGCTATCATGCACTGATCACGTGACTGCGCATGCACTGATGACGTGGCTGTTCGGGCACTGATCACGTGTTTATCAGGCAGTGATCAGTGACTGACAGCGCTGATCAGGGGACTGTGCACGCACTGATCAGGTGGCTGATCAGGAACTGACCACCTGACTCGCATGCAGTGATCACGTGGCTGGTCGTTCACTGATCACGTGTTTATCATACGGTGATCACGTGACTGAGAGCGCTGATCACGTGACTGTGCCGTCAGTGATCACGTGGCTGAGCAGGCACTGATATCGTGACTGAGCATGCACTGATCATGTGCCGGGAGCCGGGAGGCATTCCACTCTGGACAAAGGTCATGAGGAAGGAGGCTCGGCATACGCAAATGCGGGATCGAGCCTCAGGAGTCCACCCGGATATTCTCGAGCATCTCCCCCCAAAAAACCGGAGTCTGCCTACTGTATTGCTTTGTGCTCTCACCTCTGATTTCACTGGGGGCTGTCCCCCACCACCATCTCGCTCTCTCTGTCAAAGAGTTAACTTACAGCTCCAATTCATAAAGTTCCTTGTCATTCTTCCCTTTAACTTCCAGCTGAGTCTCCATCTGGAGCGCGGAACCCACCACGCTTACTAATTATGCCTGGGCTGCTAAGACCCACTCGAGAAGGTGTCTGGGGTGAGGCACCTTTCGCTATTCGAGAGGGCGCCTGCGGCCTACGTAAGTGGTGCAAACTTCTTGTCTTGAAGTTTGATTGGTCTTCCGCGTAAACCAAGCTACTCGGTCTCTTTTCTCCACCGAATTTTCCTACTGAGCTCTCCTCATACTATTATTCTTGACATCTCTGATTAGCATATAAATAGTCGCCTAGGCCATCTCTCCTTCGAATACCCTGGATCAGTTGGGGCTGGTCCCGGCAGGTAGCGACCGAACAGGGACCTCAGGAGGCAATACTCAAAGAGCTGAGCAGACACGAACCACGCAATCAGCAGGCAATAAGCATGGAGCTCAGCAGTGACGAATCATGCTGCTCAACTGGCAATAATCAAGCACGTGACCAGGCAGGAATCACGCAGCTCAGCTGGCAATTGTCAAGCAGATGAGCCGACAGGAATCACGCAGCTCAGCTGGCAATTGTCATGCAGATGAGCCGGCAGGAATCACGCAGCTCAGCAGGCCCTGATCACGTGACTCTGCAGGCACTGATCACGTGGCTGATCAAGTCCAGATCACGTGACTGAGCATGCACTGATCACGTGGCTATCATGCACTGATGACGTGACTGCGCATGCACTGATGACGTGGCTGATCGGGCACTGATCACATGGCTCATCATGCACTGATCACGTGTTTATCAGGCAATGATCAGTGACTGACAGGCGCTGATCATGGGACTGTGCACGCACTGATCACGTGGCTATCATGCACTGATCACGTGACTGCGCATGCACTGATGACGTGGCTGTTCGGGCACTGATCACGTGTTTATCAGGCAGTGATCAGTGACTGACAGGCGCTGATCAGGGGACTGTGCACGCACTGATCAGGTGGCTGATCAGGAACTGACCACCTGACGCGCATGCAGTGATCACGTGGCTGGTCGTTCACTGATCACGTGTTTATCATACGGTGATCACGTGACTGAGAGGCGCTGATCACGTGACTGTGCCGTCAGTGATCACGTGGCTGAGCGGGCACTGATATCGTGACTGAGCATGCACTGATCATGTGCCGGGAGCCGGGGAGGCATTCCACTCTGGACAAAGGTCATGAGGAAGGAGGCTCGGCATACGCAAATGCGGGATCGAGCCTCAGGAGTCCACCCGGATGTTCTCGAGCATCTCCCCCCCAAAAAACCGGAGTCTGCCTACTGTATTGCTTTGTGCTCTCACCTCTGATTTCACTGGGGGCTGTCCCCCACCACCATCTCGCTCTCTCTGTCAAAGAGTTAACTTACAGCTCCAATTCATAAAGTTCCTTGTCATTCTTCCCTTTAACTTCCAGCTGAGTCTCCATCTGGAGCGCGGAACCCACCACGCTTACTAATTATGCCTGGGCTGCTAAGACCCACTCGAGAAGGTGTCTAGGGTGAGGCACCTTTCGCTATTCGAGAGGCGCCTGCGGCCTACGTAAGTGGTGCAAACTTCTTGTCTTGAAGTTTGATTGGTCTTCCGCGTAAACCAAGCTACTCAGTCTCTTTTCTCCACCGAATTTTCCTACTGAGCTCTCCTCATACTATTATTCTTGACATCTCTGATTAGCATATAAATAGTCGCCTAGGCCATCTCTCCTTCGAATACCCTGGATCAGTTGGGGCTGGTCCCCGGCAGGTGGCGACCGAACAGGGACCTCAGGAGGCAATACTCAAAGAGCTGAGCAGACACGAACCACGCAATCAGCAGGCAATAAGCATGGAGCTCAGCAGTGACGAATCATGCTGCTCAACTGGCAATAATCAAGCACGTGACCAGGCAGGAATCACGCAGCTCAGCTGGCAATTGTCAAGCAGATGAGCCGACAGGAATCACGCAGCTCAGCTGGCAATTGTCATGCAGATGAGCCGGCAGGAATCACGCAGCTCAGCAGGCCCTGATCACGTGACTCTGCAGGCACTGATCACGTGGCTGATCAAGTCCAGATCACGTGACTGAGCATGCACTGATCACGTGGCTATCATGCACTGATGACGTGACTGCGCATGCACTGATGACGTGGCTGATCGGGCACTGATCACATGGCTCATCATGCACTGATCACGTGTTTATCAGGCAATGATCAGTGACTGACAGGCGCTGATCATGGGACTGTGCACGCACTGATCACGTGGCTATCATGCACTGATCACGTGACTGCGCATGCACTGATGACGTGGCTGTTCGGGCACTGATCACGTGTTTATCAGGCAGTGATCAGTGACTGACAGGCGCTGATCAGAGGACTGTGCACGCACTGATCAGGTGGCTGATCAGGAACTGACCACCTGACCGCGCATGCAGTGATCACGTGGCTGGTCGTTCACTGATCACGTGTTTATCATACGGTGATCACGTGACTGAGAGGCGCTGATCACGTGACTGTGCCGTCAGTGATCACGTGGCTGAGCAGGCACTGATATCGTGACTGAGCATGCACTGATCATGTGCCGGGAGCCGGGGAGGCATTCCACTCTGGACAAAGGTCATGAGGAAGGAGGCTCGGCATACGCAAATGCGGGATCGAGCCTCAGGAGTCCACCCAGATGTTCTCGAGCATCTCCCCCAAAAAACCGGAGTCTGCCTACTGTATTGCTTTGTGCTCTCACCTCTGATTTCACTGGGGGCTGTCCCCACCACCATCTCGCTCTCTCTGTCAAAGAGTTAACTTACAGCTCCAATTCATAAAGTTCCTTGTCATTCTTCCCTTTAACTTCCAGCTGAGTCTCCATCTGGAGCGCGGAACCCACCACGCTTACTAATTATGCCTGGGCTGCTAAGACCCACTCGAGAAGTTGTCTAGGGTGAGGCACCTTTCGCTATTCGAGAGGGCGCCTGCGGCCTACGTAAGTGGTGCAAACTTCTTGTCTTGAAGTTTGATTGGTCTTCCGCGTAAACCAAGCTACTCAGTCTCTTTTCTCCACCGAATTTTCCTACTGAGCTCTCCTCATGCTATTATTCTTGACATCTCTGATTAGCATATAAATAGTCGCCTAGGCCATCTCTCCTTCGAATACCCTGGATCAGTTGGGGCTGGTCCCCGGCGGGTGGCGACCGAACAGGGACCTCAGGAGGCAATACTCAAAGAGCTGAGCAGACACGAACCACGCAATCAGCAGGCAATAAGCATGGAGCTCAGCAGTGACGAATCATGCTGCTCAACTGGCAATAATCAAGCACGTGACCAGGCAGGAATCACGCAGCTCAGCTGGCAATTGTCAAGCAGATGAGCCGACAGGAATCACGCAGCTCAGCTGGCAATTGTCATGCAGATGAGCCGGCAGGAATCACGCAGCTCAGCAGGCCCTGATCACGTGACTCTGCAGGCACTGATCACGTGGCTGATCAAGTCCAGATCACGTGACTGAGCATGCACTGATCACGTGGCTATCATGCACTGATGACGTGACTGCGCATGCACTGATGGCGTGGCTGATCGGGCACTGATCACATGGCTCATCATGCACTGATCACGTGTTTATCAGGCAATGATCAGTGACTGACAGGCGCTGATCATGGGACTGTCACGCACTGATCACGTGGCTATCATGCACTGATCACGTGACTGCGCATGCACTGATCACGTGGCTGTTCGGGCACTGATCACGTGTTTATCAGGCAATGATCAGTGACTGACAGGCGCTGATCATGGGACTGTCACTGATCACGTGGCTATCATGCACTGATCACTGCATGCACTGATCACGTGGCTGTTCGGGCACTGATCACGTGTTTATCAGGCAGTGATCAGTGACTGACAGCGCTGATCAGGGACTGTCACACTGATCAGGTGGCTGATCAGGAACTGACCACCTGACTGCATGCAGTGATCACGTGGCTGGTCGTTCACTGATCACGTGTTTATCATACGGTGATCACGTGACTGAGAGCGCTGATCACGTGACTGTGCCGTCAGTGATCACGTGGCTGAGCAGGCACTGATATCGTGACTGAGCATGCACTGATCATGTGCCGGGAGCCGGGAGGCATTCCACTCTGAACAAAGGTCATGAGGAAGGAGGCTCGGCATACGCAAATGCGGGATCGAGCCTCAGGAGTCCACCCGGATATTCTCGAGCATCTCCCCCAAAAAAACCGGAGTCTGCCTACTGTATTGCTTTGTGCTCTCACCTCTGATTTCACTGGGGGCTGTCCCCCACCACCATCTCGCTCTCTCTGTCAAAGAGTTAACTTACAGCTCCAATTCATAAAGTTCCTTGTCATTCTTCCCTTTAACTTCCAGCTGAGTCTCCATCTGGAGCGCGGAACCCACCACGCTTACTAATTATGCCTGGGCTGCTAAGACCCACTCGAGAAGGTGTCTAGGGTGAGGCACCTTTCGCTATTCGAGAGGGCGCCCTACGTAAGTGGTGCAAACTTCTTGTCTTGAAGTTTGATTGGTCTTCCGCGTAAACCAAGCTACTCAGTCTCTTTTCTCCACCGGATTTTCCTACTGAGCTCTCCTCATACTATTATTCTTGACATCTCTGATTAGCATATAAATAGTCGCCTAGGCCATCTCTCCTTCGAATACCCTGGATCAGTTAGGGCTGGTCCCCGGCAGGTGGCGACCGAACAGGGACCTCAGGAGGCAATACTCAAAGAGCTGAGCAGACACGAACCACGCAATCAGCAGGCAATAAGCATGGAGCTCAGCAGTGACGAATCATGCTGCTCAACTGGCAATAATCAAGCACGTGACCAGGCAGGAATCACGCAGCTCAGCTGGCAATTGTCAAGCAGATGAGCCGACAGGAATCACGCAGCTCAGCTGGCAATTGTCATGCAGATGAGCCGGCAGGAATCACGCAGCTCAGCAGGCCCTGATCACGTGACTCTGCAGGCACTGATCACGTGGCTGATCAAGTCCAGATCACGTGACTGAGCATGCACTGATCACGTGGCTATCATGCACTGATGACGTGACTGCGCATGCACTGATGACGTGGCTGATCGGGCACTGATCACATGGCTCATCATGCACTGATCACGTGTTTATCAGGCAATGATCAGTGACTGACAGGCGCTGATCATGGGACTGTGCACGCACTGATCACGTGGCTATCATGCACTGATCACGTGACTGCGCATGCACTGATGACGTGGCTGTTCGGGCACTGATCACGTGTTTATCAGGCAGTGATCAGTGACTGACAGGCGCTGATCAGGGGACTGTGCACGCACTGATCAGGTGGCTGATCAGGAACTGACCACCTGACCGCGCATGCAGTGATCACGTGGCTGGTCGTTCACTGATCACGTGTTTATCATACGGTGATCACGTGACTGAGAGGCGCTGATCACGTGACTGTGCCGTCAGTGATCACCTGGCTGAGCAGGCACTGATATCGTGACTGAGCATGCACTGATCATGTGCCGGGAGCCGGGGAGGCATTCCACTCTGGACAAAGGTCATGAGGAAGGAGGCTCGGCATACGCAAATGCGGGATCGAGCCTCAGGAGTCCACCCGGATATTCTCGAGCATCTCCCCCCAAAAAACCGGAGTCTGCCTACTGTATTGCTTTGTGCTCTCACCTCTGATTTCACTGAGGCTGTCCCCCACCACCATCTCGCTCTCTCTGTCAAAGAGTTAACTTACAGCTCCAATTCATAAAGTTCCTTGTCATTCTTCCCTTTAACTTCCAGCTGAGTCTCCATCTGGAGCGCGGAACCCACCACGCTTACTAATTATGCCTGGGCTGCTAAGACCCACTCGAGAAGGTGTCTAGGGTGAGGCACCTTTCGCTATTCGAGAGGGCGCCTGCGGCCTACGTAAGTGGTGCAAACTTCTTGTCTTGAAGTTTGATTGGTCTTCCGCGTAAACCAAGCTACTCAGTCTCTTTTCTCCAGAATTTTCCTACTGAGCTCTCCTCATACTATTATTCTTGACATCTCTGATTAGCATATAAATAGTGGCCTAGGCCATCTCTCCTTCGAATACCCTGGATCAGTTGGGGCTGGTCCCCGGCAGGTGGCGACCGAACAGGGACCTCAGGAGGCAATACTCAAAGAGCTGAGCAGACACGAACCACGCCATCAGCAGGCAATAAGCATGGAGCTCAGCAGTGACGAATCATGCTGCTCAACTGGCAATAATCAAGCACGTGACCAGGCAGGAATCACGCAGCTCAGCTGGCAATTGTCAAGCAGATGAGCCGACAGGAATCACGCAGCTCAGCTGGCAATTGTCATGCAGATGAGCCGGCAGGAATCACGCAGCTCAGCAGGCCCTGATCACGTGACTCTGCAGGCACTGATCACGTGGCTGATCAAGTCCAGATCACGTGACTGAGCATGCACTGATCACGTGACTATCATGCACTGATGACGTGACTGCGCATGCACTGATGACGTGGCTGATCGGGCACTGATCACATGGCTCATCATGCACTGATCACGTGTTTATCAGGCAATGATCAGTGACTGGCAGGCGCTGATCATGGGACTGTGCACGCACTGATCACGTGGCTATCATGCACTGATCACGTGACTGCGCATGCACTGATGACGTGGCTGTTCGGGCACTGATCACGTGTTTATCAGGCAATGATCAGTGACTGACAGGCGCTGATCAGGGGACTGCGCACTGATCACGTGGCTATCACTGATCACGTGACTGATCACTGATCACGTGGCTGACTGCAGTGATCAGTGACTGACAGCTGATCAGGTGCACGCTGATGGCTGATCACTGACCACCTGACTGCATGCAGTGATCACGTGGCTGGTCGTTCACTGATCACGTGTTTATCATAGGTTGATCACGTGACTGAGAGGCGCTGATCACGTGACTGTGCCATCAGTGATCACGTGGCTGAGCAGGCACTGATATCGTGACTGAGCATGCACTGATCATGTGCCGGGAGCCGGGGAGGCATTCCACTCTGGACAAAGGTCATGAGGAAGGAGGCTCGGCATACGCAAATGCGGGATCGAGCCTCATGAGTCCACCCGGATATTCTCGAGCATCTCCCCCCAAAAAAACCGGAGTCTGCCTACTGTATTGCTTTCTGCTCTCACCTCTGATTTCACTGGGGGCTGTCCCCCACCACCATCTCGCTCTCTCTGTCAAAGAGTTAACTTACAGCTCCAATTCATAAAGTTCCTTGTCATTCTTCCCTTTAACTTCCAGCTGAGTCTCCATCTGGAGCACGGAACCCACCACGCTTACTAATTATGCCTGGGCTGCTAAGACCCACTCGAGAAGGTGTCTAGGGTGAGGCACCTTTCGCTATTCGAGAGGCCTGCGGCCTCCGTAAGTGGTGCAAACTTCTTGTCTTGAAGTTTGATTGGTCTTCCGCGTAAACCAAGCTACTCAGTCTCTTTTCTCCACCGAATTTTCCTACTGAGCTCTCCTCATACTATTATTCTTGACATCTCTGATTAGCATATAAATAGTCGCCTAGGCCATCTCTCCTTCGAATACCCTGGATCAGTTGGGGCTGGTCCCCGGCAGGTGGCGACCGAACAGGGACCTCAGGAGGCAATACTCAAAGAGCTGAGCAGACACGAACCACGCAATCAGCAGGCAATAAGCATGGAGCTCAGCAGTGACGAATCATGCTGCTCAACTGGCAATAATCAAGCACGTGACCAGGCAGGAATCACGCAGCTCAGCTGGCAATTGTCAAGCAGATGAGCCGACGGGAATCACGCAGCTCAGCTGGCAATTGTCATGCAGATGAGCCGGCAGGAATCACGCAGCTCAGCAGGCCCTGATCACGTGACTCTGCAGGCACTGATCACGTGGCTGATCAAGTCCAGATCACGTGACTGAGCATGCACTGATCACGTGGCTATCATGCACTGATGACGTGACTGCGCATGCACTGATGACGTGGCTGATCGGGCACTGATCACATGGCTCATCATGCACTGATCACGTGTTTATCAGGCAATGATCAGTGACTGACAGGCGCTGATCATGGGACTGTGCACGCACTGATCACGTGGCTATCATGCACTGATCACGTGACTGCGCATGCACTGATGACGTGGCTGTTCGGGCACTGATCACGTGTTTATCAGGCAGTGATCAGTGACTGACAGGCGCTGATCAGGGGACTGTGCACGCACTGATCAGGTGGCTGATCAGGAACTGACCACCTGACCGCGCATGCAGTGATCACGTGGCTGGTCGTTCACTGATCACGTGTTTATCATACGGTGATCACGTGACTGAGAGGCGCTGATCACGTGACTGTGCCGTCAGTGATCACGTGGCTGAGCAGGCACTGATATCGTGACTGAGCATGCACTGATCATGTGCCGGGAGCCGGGGAGGCATTCCACTCTGGACAAAGGTCATGAGGAAGGAGGCTCGGCATACGCAAATGCGGGATCGAGCCTCAGGAGTCCACCCGGATGTTCTCGAGCATCTCCCCCCAAAAAAACCGGAGTCTGCCTACTGTATTGCTTTGTGCTCTCACCTCTGATTTCACTGGGGGCTGTCCCCCACCACCATCTCGCTCTCTCTGTCAAAGAGTTAACTTACAGCTCCAATTCATAAAGTTCCTTGTCATTCTTCCCTTTAACTTCCAGCTGAGTCTCCATCTGGAGCGCGGAACCCACCACGCTTACTAATTATGCCTGGGCTGCTAAGACCCACTCGAGAAGGTGTCTAGGGTGAGGCACCTTTCGCTATTCGAGAGGCGCCTGCGGCCTACGTAAGTGGTGCAAACTTCTTGTCTTGAAGTTTGATTGGTCTTCCGCGTAAACCAAGCTACTCAGTCTCTTTTCTCCACCGAATTTTCCTACTGAGCTCTCCTCATACTATTATTCTTGACATCTCTGATTAGCATATAAATAGTCGCCTAGGCCATCTCTCCTTCGAATACCCTGGATCAGTTGGGGCTGGTCCCCGGCAGGTGGCGACCGAACAGGGACCTCAGGAGGCAATACTCAAAGAGCTGAGCAGACACGAACCACGCAATCAGCAGGCAATAAGCATGGAGCTCAGCAGTGACGAATCATGCTGCTCAACTGGCAATAATCAAGCACGTGACCAGGCAGGAATCACGCAGCTCAGCTGGCAATTGTCATGCAGATGAGCCGGCAGGAATCACGCAGCTCAGCAGGCCCTGATCACGTGACTCTGCAGGCACTGATCACGTGGCTGATCAAGTCCAGATCACGTGACTGAGCATGCACTGATCACGTGGCTATCATGCACTGATGACGTGACTGCGCATGCACTGATGACGTGGCTGATCGGGCACTGATCACATGGCTCATCATGCACTGATCACGTGTTTATCAGGCAATGATCAGTGACTGACAGGCGCTGATCATGGGACTGTGCACGCACTGATCACGTGGCTATCATGCACTGATCACGTGACTGCGCATGCACTGATGGCGTGGCTGTTCGGGCACTGATCACGTGTTTATCAGGCAGTGATCAGTGACTGACAGGCGCTGATCAGGGGACTGTGCACGCACTGATCAGGTGGCTGATCAGGAACTGACCACCTGACCGCGCATGCAGTGATCGCGTGGCTGGTCGTTCACTGATCACGTGTTTATCATACGGTGATCACGTGACTGAGAGGCGCTGATCACGTGACTGTGCCGTCAGTGATCACGTGGCTGAGCAGGCACTGATATCGTGACTGAGCATGCACTGATCATGTGCCGGGAGCCGGGGAGGCATTCCACTCTGGACAAAGGTCATGAGGAAGGAGGCTCGGCATACGCAAATGCGGGATCGAGCCTCAGGAGTCCACCCGGATATTCTCGAGCATCTCCCCCAAAAAAACCGGAGTCTGCCTACTGTATTGCTTTGTGCTCTCACCTCTGATTTCACTGGGGGCTGTCCCCCACCACCATCTCGCTCTCTCTGTCAAAGAGTTAACTTACAGCTCCAATTCATAAAGTTCCTTGTCATTCTTCCCTTTAACTTCCAGCTGAGTCTCCATCTGGAGCGCGGAACCCACCACGCTTACTAATTATGCCTGGGCTGCTAAGACCCACTCGAGAAGGTGTCTAGGGTGAGGCACCTTTCGCTATTCGAGAGGGCGCCTGCGGCCTACGTAAGTGGTGCAAACTTCTTGTCTTGAAGTTTGATTGGTCTTCCACGTAAACCAAGCTACTCAGTCTCTTTTCTCCACCGAATTTTCCTACTGAGCTCTCCTCATACTATTATTCTTGACATCTCTGATTAGCATATAAATAGTCGCCTAGGCCATCTCTCCTTCGAATACCCTGGATCAGTTGGGGCTGGTCCCCGGCAGGTGGCGACCGAACAGGGACCTCAGGAGGCAATACTCAAAGAGCTGAGCAGACACGAACCACGCAATCAGCAGGCAATAAGCATGGAGCTCAGCAGTGACGAATCATGCTGCTCAACTGGCAATAATCAAGCACGTGACCAGGCAGGAATCACGCAGCTCAGCTGGCAATTGTCAAGCAGATGAGCCGACAGGAATCACGCAGCTCAGCTGGCAATTGTCATGCAGATGAGCCGGCAGGAATCACGCAGCTCAGCAGGCCCTGATCACGTGACTCTGCAGGCACTGATCACGTGGCTGATCAAGTCCAGATCACGTGACTGAGCATGCACTGATCACGTGGCTATCATGCACTGATGACGTGACTGCGCATGCACTGATGACGTGGCTGATCGGGCACTGATCACATGGCTCATCATGCACTGATCACGTGTTTATCAGGCAATGATCAGTGACTGACAGGCGCTGATCATGGGACTGTGCACGCACTGATCGCGTGGCTATCATGCACTGATCACGTGACTGCGCATGCACTGATGACGTGGCTGTTCGGGCACTGATCACGTGTTTATCAGGCAGTGATCAGTGACTGACAGGCGCTGATCAGGGGACTGTGCACGCACTGATCAGGTGGCTGATCAGGAACTGACCACCTGACCGCGCATGCGGTGATCACGTGGCTGGTCGTTCACTGATCACGTGTTTATCATACGGTGATCACGTGACTGAGAGGCGCTGATCACGTGACTGTGCCGTCAGTGATCACGTGGCTGAGCAGGCACTGATATCGTGACTGAGCATGCACTGATCATGTGCCGGGAGCCGGGGAGGCATTCCACTCTGGACAAAGGTCATGAGGAAGGAGGCTCGGCATACGCAAATGCGGGATCGAGCCTCAGGAGTCCACCCGGATATTCTCGAGCATCTCCCCCAAAAAACCGGAGTCTGCCTACTGTATTGCTTTGTGCTCTCACCTCTGATTTCACTGGGGGCTGTCCCCCACCACCATCTCGCTCTCTCTGTCAAAGAGTTAACTTACAGCTCCAATTCATAAAGTTCCTTGTCATTCTTCCCTTTAACTTCCAGCTGAGTCTCCATCTGGAGCGCGGAACCCACCACGCTTCCTAATTATGCCTGGGCTGCTAAGACCCACTCGAGAAGGTGTCTAGGGTGAGGCACCTTTCGCTATTCGAGAGGGCGCCTGCGGCCTACGTAAGTGGTGCAAACTTCTTGTCTTGAAGTTTGATTGGTCTTCCGCGTAAACCAAGCTACTCAGTCTCTTTTCTCCACCGAATTTTCCTACTGAGCTCTCCTCATACTATTATTCTTGACATCTCTGATTAGCATATAAATAGTCGCCTAGGCCATCTCTCCTTCGAATACCCTGGATCAGTTGGGGCTGGTCCCCGGCAGGTGGCGACCGAACAGGGACCTCAGGAGGCAATACTCAAAGAGCTGAGCAGACACGAACCACGCAATCAGCAGGCAATAAGCATGGAGCTCAGCAGTGACGAATCATGCTGCTCAACTGGCAATAATCAAGCACGTGACCAGGCAGGAATCACGCAGCTCAGCTGGCAATTGTCAAGCAGATGAGCCGACAGGAATCACGCAGCTCAGCTGGCAATTGTCATGCAGATGAGCCGGCAGGAATCACGCAGCTCAGCAGGCCCTGATCACGTGACTCTGCAGGCACTGATCACGTGGCTGATCAAGTCCAGATCACGTGACTGAGCATGCACTGATCACGTGGCTATCATGCACTGATGACGTGACTGCGCATGCACTGATGACGTGGCTGATCGAGGCACTGATCACATGGCTCATCATGCACTGATCACGTGTTTATCAGGCAATGATCAGTGACTGACAGGCGCTGATCATGGGACTGTGCACGCACTGATCACGTGGCTATCATGCACTGATCACGTGACTGCGCATGCACTGATGGACGTGGCTGTTCGGGCACTGATCACGTGTTTATCAGGCAGTGATCAGTGACTGACAGGCGCTGATCAGGGGACTGTGCACGCACTGATCAGGTGGCTGATCAGGAACTGACCACCTGACCCGCGCATGCAGTGATCACGTGGCTGGTCGTTCACTGATCACGTGTTTATCATACGGTGATCACGTGACTGAGAGGCGCTGATCACGTGACTGTGCCGTCAGTGATCACGTGGCTGAGCAGGCACTGATATCGTGACTGAGCATGCACTGATCATGTGCCGGGAGCCGGGGAGGCATTCCACTCTGGACAAAGGTCATGAGGAAGGAGGCTCGGCATACGCAAATGCGGGATCGAGCCTCAGGAGTCCACCCGGATATTCTCGAGCATCTCCCCCAAAAACCGGAGTCTGCCTACTGTATTGCTTTGTGCTCTCACCTCTGATTTCACTGGGGGCTGTCCCCCACCACCATCTCGCTCTCTCTGTCAAAGAGTTAACTTACAGCTCCAATTCATAAAGTTCCTTGTCATTCTTCCCTTTAACTTCCAGCTGAGTCTCCATCTGGAGCGCGGAACCCACCACGCTTACTAATTATGCCTGGGCTGCTAAGACCCACTCGAGAAGGTGTCTAGGGTGAGGCACCTTTCGCTATTCGAGAGGGCGCCTGCGGCCTACGTAAGTGGTGCAAACTTCTTGTCTTGAAGTTTGATTGGTCTTCCGCGTAAACCAAGCTACTCAGTCTCTTTTCTCCACCGAATTTTCCTACTGAGCTCTCCTCATACTATTATTCTTGACATCTCTGATTAGCATATAAATAGTCGCCTAGGCCATCTCTCCTTCGAATACCCTGGATCAGTTGGGGCTGGTCCCCGGCAGGTGGCGACCGAACAGGGACCTCAGGAGGCAATACTCAAAGAGCTGAGCAGACACGAACCACGCAATCAGCAGGCAATAAGCATGGAGCTCAGCAGTGACGAATCATGCTGCTCAACTGGCAATAATCAAGCACGTGACCAGGCAGGAATCACGCAGCTCAGCTGGCAATTGTCAAGCAGATGAGCCGACAGGAATCACGCAGCTCAGCTGGCAATTGTCATGCAGATGAGCCGGCAGGAATCACGCAGCTCAGCAGGCCCTGATCACGTGACTCTGCAGGCACTGATCACGTGGCTGATCAAGTCCAGATCACGTGACTGAGCATGCACTGATCACGTGGCTATCATGCACTGATGACGTGACTGCGCATGCACTGATGGCGTGGCTGATCGGGCACTGATCACATGGCTCATCATGCACTGATCACGTGTTTATCAGGCAATGATCAGTGACTGACAGGCGCTGATCATGGGACTGTGCGCGCACTGATCACGTGGCTATCATGCACTGATCACGTGACTGCGCATGCACTGATGGACGTGGCTGTTCGGGCACTGATCACGTGTTTATCAGGCAGTGATCAGTGACTGAAAGGCGCTGATCAGGGGACTGTGCACGCACTGATCAGGTGGCTGATCAGGAACTGACCACCTGACCGCGCATGCAGTGATCACGTGGCTGGTCGTTCACTGATCACGTGTTTATCATACGGTGATCACGTGACTGAGAGGCGCTGATCACGTGACTGCCGTCAGTGATCACGTGGCTGAGCAGGCACTGATATCGTGACTGAGCATGCACTGATCATGTGCCGGGAGCCGGGGAGGCATTCCACTCTGGACAAAGGTCATGAGGAAGGAGGCTCGGCATACGCAAATGCGGGATCGAGCCTCAGGAGTCCACCCGGATGTTCTCGAGCATCTCCCCCCAAAAAAACCGGAGTCTGCCTACTGTATTGCTTTGTGCTCTCACCTCTGATTTCACTGGGGGCTGTCCCCCACCACCATCTCGCTCTCTCTGTCAAAGAGTTAACTTACAGCTCCAATTCATAAAGTTCCTTGTCATTCTTCCCTTTAACTTCCAGCTGAGTCTCCATCTGGAGCGCGGAACCCACCACGCTTACTAATTATGCCTGGGCTGCTAAGACCCACTCGAGAAGGTGTCTAGGGTGAGGCACCTTTCGCTATTCGAGAGGGCGCCTGCGGCCTACGTAAGTGGTGCAAACTTCTTGTCTTGAAGTTTGATTGGTCTTCCGCGTAAACCAAGCTACTCAGTCTCTTTTCTCCACCGAATTTTCCTACTGAGCTCTCCTCATACTATTATTCTTGACATCTCTGATTAGCATATAAATAGTCGCCTAGGCCATCTCTCCTTCGAATACCCTGGATCAGTTGGGGCTGGTCCCGGCAGGTGGCGACCGAACAGGGACCTCAGGAGGCAATACTCAAAGAGCTGAGCAGACACGAACCACGCAATCAGCAGGCAATAAGCATGGAGCTCAGCAGTGACGAATCATGCTGCTCAACTGGCAATAATCAAGCACGTGACCAGGCAGGAATCACGCAGCTCAGCTGGCAATTGTCAAGCAGATGAGCCGACAGGAATCACGCAGCTCAGCTGGCAATTGTCATGCAGATGAGCCGGCAGGAATCACGCAGCTCAGCAGGCCCTGATCACGTGACTCTGCAGGCACTGATCACGTGGCTGATCAAGTCCAGATCACGTGACTGAGCATGCACTGATCACGTGGCTATCATGCACTGATGGCGTGACTGCGCATGCACTGATGGCGTGGCTGATCGGGCACTGATCACATGGCTCATCATGCACTGATCACGTGTTTATCAGGCAATGATCAGTGACTGACAGGCGCTGATCATGGGACTGTGCACGCACTGATCACGTGGCTATCATGCACTGATCACGTGACTGCGCATGCACTGATGACGTGGCTGTTCGGGCACTGATCACGTGTTTATCAGGCAGTGATCAGTGACTGACAGGCGCTGATCAGGGGACTGTGCACGCACTGATCAGGTGGCTGATCAGGAACTGACCACCTGACCGCGCATGCAGTGATCACGTGGCTGGTCGTTCACTGATCACGTGTTTATCATACGGTGATCACGTGACTGAGAGGCGCTGATCACGTGACTGTGCCGTCAGTGATCACGTGGCTGAGCAGGCACTGATATCGTGACTGAGCATGCACTGATCATGTGCCGGGAGCCGGGGAGGCATTCCACTCTGGACAAAGGTCATGAGGAAGGAGGCTCGGCATACGCAAATGCGGGATCGAGCCTCAGGAGTCCACCCGGATATTCTCGAGCATCTCCCCCAAAAAAACCGGAGTCTGCCTACTGTATTGCTTTGTGCTCTCACCTCTGATTTCACTGGGGGCTGTCCCCCACCACCATCTCGCTCTCTCTGTCAAAGAGTTAACTTACAGCTCAATTCATAAAGTTCCTTGTCATTCTTCCCTTTAACTTCCAGCTGAGTCTCCATCTGGAGCGCGGAACCCACCACGCTTACTAATTATGCCTGGGCTGCTAAGACCCACTCGAGAAGGTGTCTAGGGTGAGGCACCTTTCGCTATTCGAGAGGGCGCCTGCGGCCTACGTAAGTGGTGCAAACTTCTTGTCTTGAAGTTTGATTGGTCTTCCGCGTAAACCAAGCTACTCAGTCTCTTTTCTCCACCGAATTTTCCTACTGAGCTCTCCTCATACTATTATTCTTGACATCTCTGATTAGCATATAAATAGTCGCCTAGGCCATCTCTCCTTCGAATACCCTGGATCAGTTGGGGCTGGTCCCCGGCAGGTGGCGACCGAACAGGGACCTCAGGAGGCAATACTCAAAGAGCTGAGCAGACACGAACCACGCAATCAGCAGGCAATAAGCATGGAGCTCAGCAGTGACGAATCATGCTGCTCAACTGGCAATAATCAAGCACGTGACCAGGCAGGAATCACGCAGCTCAGCTGGCAATTGTCAAGCAGATGAGCCGACAGGAATCACGCAGCTCAGCTGGCAATTGTCATGCAGATGAGCCGGCAGGAATCACGCAGCTCAGCAGGCCCTGATCACGTGACTCTGCAGGCACTGATCACGTGGCTGATCAAGTCCAGATCACGTGACTGAGCATGCACTGATCACGTGGCTATCATGCACTGATGACGTGACTGCGCATGCACTGATGACGTGGCTGATCGGGCACTGATCACATGGCTCATCATGCACTGATCACGTGTTTATCAGGCAATGATCAGTGACTGACAGGCGCTGATCATGGGACTGTGCACGCGCTGATCACGTGGCTATCATGCACTGATCACGTGACTGCGCATGCACTGATGGACGTGGCTGTTCGGGCACTGATCACGTGTTTATCAGGCAGTGATCAGTGACTGACAGGCGCTGATCAGGGGACTGTGCACGCACTGATCAGGTGGCTGATCAGGAACTGACCACCTGACCGCGCATGCGGTGATCACGTGGCTGGTCGTTCACTGATCACGTGTTTATCATACGGTGATCACGTGACTGAGAGGCGCTGATCACGTGACTGTGCCGTCAGTGATCACGTGGCTGAGCAGGCACTGATATCGTGACTGAGCATGCACTGATCATGTGCCGGGAGCCGGGGAGGCATTCCACTCTGGACAAAGGTCATGAGGAAGGAGGCTCGGCATACGCAAATGCGGGATCGAGCCTCAGGAGTCCACCCGGATATTCTCGAGCATCTCCCCCCCAAAAAAACCGGAGTCTGCCTACTGTATTGCTTTGTGCTCTCACCTCTGATTTCACTGGGGGCTGTCCCCCACCACCATCTCGCTCTCTCTGTCAAAGAGTTAACTTACAGCTCCAATTCATAAAGTTCCTTGTCATTCTTCCCTTTAACTTCCAGCTGAGTCTCCATCTGGAGCGCGGAACCCACCACGCTTACTAATTATGCCTGGGCTGCTAAGACCCACTCGAGAAGGTGTCTAGGGTGAGGCACCTTTCGCTATTCGAGAGGGCGCCTGCGGCCTACGTAAGTGGTGCAAACTTCTTGTCTTGAAGTTTGATTGGTCTTCCGCGTAAACCAAGCTACTCAGTCTCTTTTCTCCACCGAATTTTCCTACTGAGCTCTCCTCATACTATTATTCTTGACATCTCTGATTAGCATATAAATAGTCGCCTAGGCCATCTCTCCTTCGAATACCCTGGATCAGTTGGGGCTGGTCCCGGCAGGTGGCGACCGAACAGGGACCTCAGGAGGCAATACTCAAAGAGCTGAGCAGACACGAACCACGCAATCAGCAGGCAATAAGCATGGAGCTCAGCAGTGACGAATCATGCTGCTCAACTGGCAATAATCAAGCACGTGACCAGGCAGGAATCACGCAGCTCAGCTGGCAATTGTCAAGCAGATGAGCCGACAGGAATCACGCAGCTCAGCTG
This sequence comes from Bos javanicus, assembly GCF_032452875.1. NCBI lineage: Eukaryota > Metazoa > Chordata > Mammalia > Artiodactyla > Bovidae > Bos > Bos javanicus. Next base: position 172,514 of record NW_026894195.1, read on the forward strand.
GCAATTGTCATGCAGATGAGCCGGCAGGAATCACGCAGCTCAGCAGGCCCTGATCACGTGACTCTGCAGGCACTGATCACGTGGCTGATCAAGTCCAGATCACGTGACTGAGCATGCACTGATCACGTGGCTATCATGCACTGATGGCGTGACTGCGCATGCACTGATGGCGTGGCTGATCGGGCACTGATCACATGGCTCATCATGCACTGATCACGTGTTTATCAGGCAATGATCAGTGACTGACAGGCGCTGATCATGGGACTGTGCACGCACTGATCACGTGGCTATCATGCACTGATCACGTGACTGCGCATGCACTGATGGCGTGGCTGTTCGGGCACTGATCACGTGTTTATCAGGCGGTGATCAGTGACTGACAGGCGCTGATCAGGGGACTGTGCACGCACTGATCAGGTGGCTGATCAGGAACTGACCACCTGACCGCGCATGCGGTGATCACGTGGCTGGTGCGTTCACTGATCACGTGTTTATCATCACGGTGATCACGTGACTGAGGCGCTGATCACGTGACTGTGCCGTCAGTGATCACGTGGCTGAGCAGGCACTGATATCGTGACTGAGCATGCACTGATCATGTGCGGGAGCCGGGGAGGCATTCCACTCTGGACAAAGGTCATGAGGAAGGAGGCTCGGCATACGCAAATGCGGGATCGAGCCTCAGGGTCCACCCGGATATTCTCGAGCATCTCCCCCCAAAAAAACCGAGTCTGCCTACTGTATTGCTTTGTGCTCTCACCTCTGATTCACTGGGGGCTGTCCCCACCACCATCTCGCTCTCTCTGTCAAAGAGTTAACACAGCTCCAATTCCTTGGGATTCCTTGTCATTCACCCTTTAACTTCCAGCT